>NC_057809.1:566731811-566922597 GCF_018294505.1 Triticum aestivum | reverse complement strand
CTTCCTTTTTCCTTTTTCCTTTTTTCTTCTGTTTTTCTCTTCTGTTTTTTTCTTCTGTTTTTCCTTTTTTCTTATGTTTTTCTTCTGTTTTTTTCTTCTGTTTTTTTCTTTTGTTTTTTTCTTCATTTTCAAATCTTAAAAATACAATTATATATCAAAAAAATCAGAAAAATAAAACTAATTCATTTTAAAACCCCTTGAAGGTTTGACAAAAGGTTTGATACAATAAATTAGTACACATCATTTCTTCCCTTGTGTCCCTGCTTGCTTACGATTGTGCCGTATCCATGGAGCATCCTCATCATTTAACTTAATGCTTGGGTCGGTGTTCACTTTGAAGGGCGGAATTTCAGCAAACATATTATAATCTTCTGACATGTCTGTCTTGTCCTCCACTCCCACGATGTTTCTTTTCCCTGAAAGAACAATGTGGCGCTTTGGATCATCGCATGATGCGCTGATCGTTTTCTTATCTTTCCGTTTCCTCGGTTTGCTACTCATGTCCTTCACATAGAAAACCTGAGCGACATCTTTCGCTAGGACGAATGGTTCGTCAAGATAACCAAGATTGTTGAAATCCACCATTGTCATTCCGTATTGCTGGTCCACCTTTACCCCACCTCCTGTTAGCTTGAACCATTTGCACCGGAACAAAGGGACCTTAAAGGAGGGTCCATAGTCAAGTTCCCATATCTCCTCTATGTAACCATAATATGTGACCTTTTGCCCATTCTCGGTTGCTGCATCAAAGCGGACACCACTGTTTTGGTTGGTGCTCTTTTTATCTTGGGCGATCGTGTAAAATGTATTCCCATTTATCTCGTACCCTTGGAAAGTCGTTATAGTCGAAGATGGTGTCTTGGCCAACATGTACAGCTGATCTACAACATCATTGTCATTCATTAAATGTTTTCTCAACCAACTGCCGAAAGTCTCCATGTGGGCCTTCCTAATCCAGGATTCAGGCTTCCCCGGGTTGTCCGAGCGTATAATATTCTTGTGTTTCTCAAAGTACGGAGCCACCAAGCTGGAATTGGTCAGTACAGTGTGGTGTGCTTCAGTCAGAGAATGGCCGTCCATACATATCGTTGATTTCCTTCCGATCGTGCCTTTTCCACTTAGTCTCCCCTCGTGCCGCGATCGAGGAAGACCAATCGGCTTAAGGTCAGGAACAAAGTCAACACAAAACTCAATTACCTCCTCATTTCCATAGCCCTTGGCGATGCTTCCTTCTGGCCTAGCACGGTTACGAACATATTTCTTTAATACTCCCATGAACCTCTCGAAGGGGAACATATTGTGTAGAAATACAGGACCGAGAACGAAAATCTCTTCGACTAGGTGAACCAGGAGGTGCGTCATAATATTGAAGAAGGATGGCGGGAACACCAACTCGAAACTGACAAGACATTGGATCACATCGTTCTGTAACCGTGGTAGAACTTCTGGATTGATTACCTTCTGAGAGATTGCATTGAGGAATGCACATAGATTCACAATGGCTACTCGAACATTTTCCGGCAGGAGCCCCCTCAAAGCAATCGGAAGCAATTGCGTCATAATCACGTGGCAGTCGTGAGACTTCAGGTTTTGGAACTTTTTCTCCGCCATGTTTATTATTCCCTTTATATTGGACGAGAATCCAGACGGGACATTCATACTGCTCAGGCATTCAAAAAAGATGACCTTCTCTTCTTTGGTCAGAGCGTAGCTGGCACGACCTTGAAACCATTCCGGATGCCGGTCATCAGGGTCTTTCAAACGTTGCTGGTCCTGCCGTGCTTCCTTTGTATCATTTGTCTTCCCATACACGCCCAAGAAGCTTAGGAGGTTCACGCAAATATTCTTCGTAACGTGCATCACGTCGATTGCAGAGCGGACATCTAGGACTTTCCAATATTCTAGCTCCCAGAATATAGATTTCTTCTTCCACATGGCTGCGTGCCCGTCAGCTCCCTTCGGAACTGATTGTCCGCCAGGACCCTTTCCAAAGATGACTTTCAAATCCTTGACCATATCAAATACCTCAGCACCAGTGCGTTCCGCAGGCTTCGGCCGGTGATCTGCCTTGCCGTTGTAATGCTTGCCTTTCTTTCTTACTGGATGAATTTTCGGAAGAAATCGACGATGCCCAAGGTACACGTTCTTCTTACAATTTGGCAAATGTACACTTTCAGTCTCATGTAAGCAGTGCGTGCATGCATTGTATCCCTTATTTGACAGTCCCGAAAGGTTACTAAGAGCAGGCCAATCTACACCCCCTTGTGTGCATAAGAGGAACCAAAAGCAAACCTACACCCCCTTGTGAAGCTTGTGAAGAGAAGTGGCACCAAATGGCTAAGTGAGTGTGCTGAACTGGTATATATAGGGGAGGAGCTTTAGTCGCGGTTGGCCTGGCCAACCGCGACTAAAGGCCTTTGCGCACCTTTAGTCGCGGTTGGCCTGGCCAACCGCGACTAAAGCCCCTCACGTGCACCAGCTGGCCACCGAGCGCCCTGGGCCCAGGCCTTTGGTCGCGGTTCGTCTGCCGAACCGCGACTAAAGACTTCATTAGTCGCGGTTCCTACACTTTCGCGACTAATGGGGCTGGACGGAAGCCTCTTTTTCTACCAGTGCTCAGACTTCTTGTATTAAAATTTACCCTGAATTGTTGTAGTACAATTTACCTTGTTGTACTAAAATTACCTTGCTACTAAAATTTCACACTGTTGTACTAAAATTTGCCTTGTTAATGTGGTACTAAAATTTAACTATTGAGTAGGAAGGAAGAGCTCAAGGGAGCAAAAGAAACAAGGAGAAAGGAGCCCTCAAGAGAAGAAACTCAAAAATCCAAGATGCGACCTTCGCATTGCTCACAAATCTTAACTAGTAACCACTACTTGATTTGTGATGGCATTGGACTAGACACATAACGTCTAGTTCTATAACTGTATAAGTAGTATACTTGATGTCTATGCTGTTCATCTTTTAACTTGTTCGCTGAATTGGTTTGATTTGAATTATATATGATGGAATTTAGTTCTATTTTTTTTACAGAGGGTGCTTTATCGAAATTCAATCATTGGGTTTCACAGCAGTTGCTTGGATTTGGGAGACGAAAATAGTGGGTGGAGGAAGACAAGAGCTATTTAGCGGTACAAAAAAGTTGGTTATGTTTTATCTAATGTGCATGTCCATCATACCAAAGATATATATTTGACATAGTTAATACTGAACCATTAGAATATTTATGCCCAATTGCCCACGTTGCAAACATAAGAAAATTGGTACCCTTAAGGTTGCATGGACTAGGAGGGTCCAAAAGGTGGATGCATTTGGATTATGTGCATCCTCTTCCGTGGAGCGTTTGAAGTCCTCCATCTCTTAGGATTTGGGAGGGTCCAAAAGGTGGATGCATTTGGATTATGTGCATCCTCTTCCGTGGAGCGTTTGAAGTCCTCCATCTCTTAGGATTTGGGACTGAAATCTACATTGTATCTTCTCTTTTGAAATGAGGGGACCGGTTGGACTTAACGAGTAGGTCGTAGGTCATGAGTGTTGTTGACTTGGAATTCAAATTGAGGCTTTCATATCTATAGATGTTTGCTGTCGGTTTGTGCTATTCGAATAGGCTTCACTATTTATCATTCATTCTTTTTTCAATCCAATCCCCGAAGAACGGCCATCCTTGCTGGAAGTAGATCTCCTTGCACCATTTGGCATAAGCGCATGGATTGCCACAGGTTGGTTGTATCCTCATCATTTGCTAGCTTTGTTTTGATTTTTCTCAACCAAAATTCAATAATCCCACAATAAAGGTGCCCCCCAGTTGCTGAATATAAGATTTTCATTTTGGGGGAAAAAATACAAGAATTTCGTTACGAAGTTATCCATCCTAAGTGTAAAACCGAATGGCAATTGGTGCCATGGAGCGCGTCTACCGCACTAGTAGTATGTAATCGGTCTTAGCGCACATGTCACGATGTTTTTTGCAATATAAATTTAACTTATTTGAAAATTGCGTAGTAAGCCAATAGCAACTTAGCAAGTTACATGTCTTGTCGATGTGATATAATATAATTTACTTGCCATGATTTGTGAGTTACATGAAAAGAGATACTATTCAGAATCGGAAAACAACATGTGCTGCAGGCCTCGAAGCCGACATACTACTGATTTTGGTTGCGTTTTATTCTTGCAGGGGCTACTTATCTCCATGCATACTTATTCGGTGCAACGAGCATAATTATGTGTAGCATGCGGTCATCTCGAGAACGATCAGTCTTGGCAGCCGACGAACTCGTAGTCGACGAGGAGGTGGCCGTTGGCCACGCCGCCTCCGTCGGTGTCGATCTGCCGGAACACGGTGACGTCAAGGTCGAGCCCGCCGTTGTCGCACTGGTCCACCACCCTCGCCACCGTCCTCGCCCCCGTCGCCCTGTTCGTCACCTGGCGACAGTGTCCCACCGATCAAACAACACGCGATCCATAATAAAGCTAACCATTTTCTCATGCAAACCATCCATGGACGGAGATCGGCAAGCATATGAGTACGTACCTTGAGGCAGCGACCGCAGGACGGCCGGCCGTGCGCGCCGGCGGGGCCGCAGAACGCCGTCCAGCCATACCTCTGCCGCCACGCCAGCGGCTTGTCGGCGTACCACGTCGCGCAGTAGACGCTGGCCACGCGCAGGTCCCAGTTGATCTTCTCTGGGTTGTAAAGGTTGTACGTCGCCGCCACGCCGCTCGCCTTCTGCGCCGCCGCCCCGTTGGCGGACAGGCAGACCACGACCAATGCCACGAGAACCAGCACCGACACCGGCATTCTTGCGCCAGCGGCGGCGACCACCGTTGCCGTGCCTCTTTCTAGCTAGTTACTGCCGCAACTAGTTATTGGTGCCTAATTGGACAACCAGCTGCTGCTAATGTGGTACTTGAGTTGTTGTGTATTGCTCAGTTTGTGACCGGCCGTATTTATAGACTCTGGTTCTGACATCAGCTTCAAGCCTGGGGATTGTAATCATCGCCTTCACTTGATCATAATTTTTAATCTCAGTAAGCACCTCTGCACCTAGAGTATATATCAAGTTAGTAGTTTATTCGATGATACATAAGTGGTTACACAAACTATGCTTTGCTCACTTAAACTCATGCTGTGAGCTTGTTGTTTAACTTTTCCAAGATACTTAGATATCGAGGTAAATACACCACGGGTCATAGAACTTGCACGCAATGGTTACTTTGGTGCACAAAGTTGCAAAATACGTGTTTGTAGTCACTAAACTTGTGAGACCGTTCAAATACAGTCACCCTCCCCGTACGCGGGCGTATCCATCTACACCAGCATGGCACGGGCCACTGTCAATAACACATGGACGCGTTATTGCACAAAACCCTTGCTTCTTTTTCTTTTTGTGCAAAAAAAGTCAACCACCGATGGGACCTAACTCTCAGGATGAGCGATAATTTATCTAAAAAAAGTATGACGACCAGGTCTCAAACCCTCCACCTAATGCTAGAACAATACACGTCCCAGCCACTGCACCACATGTATGTACAGAACCATTATGGATAACTACATTTAATGTACAAAAACAGAAACACTCATGGAGCAGAAATGGTCTGCGGTCCACGCGACCTATTTTGCATTTGTTTATTTTTACAAAAATTTGTAGACGGTATGTAAATTATAATGCCAATAATAAGATAACTTTCAAATATTGTTCATGTATTATTCTTAAATAATACTTATAAATTATAAAAATGTTTGTATAAAAATAACAGAAATAATTTTTAAAATATTCATAATTCAAAAAATGTGCATCTTTTAGAAATATTCATAATTAAAAAAATGTTGTATCGTTAAACCTATTCGTGTTATTTTAGAAATTCATGGATCATAAAAAATTGTTCATGTATTATTTCCAAATAATATATATGAATAATAAAAATATTATTATTATTATAATACTAATAATTTTTAAAATTAAATTCATAAACTATTTTAATTATACAATCATTTCAATAATTATATGCACATTTTGTATAGTTCAATGTTTGTATAGTTTACAATATTCATAATTTAAAATCTAAACTGTTGGTATGAATATTTAATCGTGTATAATATTTAAATTATAATTTTGTTGATATAAGTCATTAGTAAAACAAGTTAATATTTATATTACATTAAATAAATATTTTTTATTTTAAAAATATTTAAACTTTATAAAAGATTATTTGTGCAATTCAAAATATGTACATGCGTTAAAAAAATGTTTAAACACTGTAAAAAATATTTGTGTTAACTAAAAAATGTACATTGCATTAAAAAATGTTGACACATTATATATATATATATATATATATATATATATATATATATATATATATATAGTAAACTGCACGAATATACATTGTTGATATAAGTCATTCAAATATATATTCGTGCAGTTTACACAATGTACAATTATGTTCGCATAGTTCAAAAAACTGTTCGCGTAGCTTTTTTAATGCACGAACATATTTTGAATTACACAAACATTTTAAAATGGCACGTATTTACATAGAACAAGAGTGATAAAAAACATATACATTGTTTGTCCACAAACTACATCACATGTCGCAGTTGCCTGGTGGTTAGCTTATGCGCGAGTGAATCACAATGTCATAGGTTCGAACCCGCCGGTTGCACAGGTTATTAGATAGATTTCTTCATTAAATTTTTTCAGTCTACGTTGATAAGATGTACAAGGTTGCCGTGCTAATTAATCATTAGGTATTGTTGTTGTGGTGGTTGTCCAAGCGAGCCACCCAGTAATACGTCGTGGGATCGAAATCCCTCCACTGTTTTTTTATTTGAGGGGCTTCCTATGTAAATAAAAGAAGAGCTGAGGGCTTTTCTACAAAAAACTATCATACAAGAACATTTACAGCGGCTTACAGCGGGCCCATGTCATGCTGGCAACTATGAATACGCATACATACGGTGAGAGTGACTGTATTTGAACGACCTTGCAAGTTTAGTGACCACAAACACGTATTTTGCAACTTTGTGCACCAAAGTGACTGCCATGTGCAAGTTCTAAGACCTTTGATGTATTTACCTCTTAGATATCTAACGATTTCTCCTTATGTTGCTTCGATGATGTGAGTGCGCCAAATCTTTGCCTTGGTTGATTGTGACCTTTGTCAATTCCAAGTTGCTCATTGGACAATGGTGCTTCAAAGAATTTTATGCCAATAATTTGTGCTCAGTGTTGACACTGGCCTCTCCTTTTTTTTCATTTGCAACTGATTCACCTTGTGTTCTTCGTAAATATCGTTGCAGTCTGCCTAATGTTTCTAGAATAATCAACAACCAATGAAGTATATTTACATCCTAATGTTACTTCTCCATGTTGTTGCAGTTTTGTTTCTTAATGGATGCATTCTTCAATCATCTTAACTTGTTAGTCATCAGTTCAAGTTGAGCCGAGCTGAGTCACTAGCTACTCGTTTAGCTCGCAAATTACCGAGTTAAAATTCAGCCCTACTTGAGGTATTGGACTGCATCTCAGTATTAATCGCAATCCTCAAGTATCAATCATTTTTGTGTTGTCTAGGCTTCCACCTGTGTGAAAGTGCCACCACGCCATCATCGAAGCTGCTTGAGATATGGACGTTTTTGTAATTATTTTGTCAGCCTTCTAAATGATGCTTTTCTCGTTAGGTTTCAACAATGAAGATTGTATCTGACAATGATATGTGAATGCCAAATCATTGCTTTGGTTGTTTGTGAGACGTGTTGCCAATTCCAAGTTGCTCATTGGATAATTGGGTTTCAAAAAATTTAGGCTAGGAATTTGTAGTCATTGTTGACGTCAGCTTCCCTCTTTCTGTTAGTTTTGCAGCTGATCTTTATCACTAAATTGTACTAGTTCTTATACTATTAACCACCATTTATTTGCCTACTTGCATGGATAGCTAGGCAATGAAAGCTTCCCACCTATATTTTTCTTCTCACATTATCGCTGATAACAAGTAATGATAAGACTGAGAGAGATCAACCAAATGTGGTTACTATAAGAGTTGAGCTGCCAGTCCGCATCAGCTAGGTAATACACGCTGGCTGTTTGGATCACATATCAACCGCATATGCAAGTAAATATGACACAATAATCTTAACAAATTTGACTGTCAGTGACCAGCATCTAAGCAAAGCAGAACATAAGTTACACCACCAAGTGAAACATCAGACGAAATAGGCTCATTGTAAGTGATGTTACCTCTATTAGCACACCTTTTTTTTATAACCGAAAGGGAGTTTTTTTCTTCCTATGATCCACGAGTTGCAGTTTTGGAAAGGAGGTTCACTTGTTCGTTAGGCTGTGAGTGTAGTGCTCATGTGGCCATAATAGGAGGCTTCCAATTAGAGTGGCCCAACCTGGGTCGCTCTAGGGGAAGGGAGTGTGCGGCCCTCTCTTCTCCCCTCTTCGCTGTCGCCAGAGGACGGCGGCGTTAGGGCAGCCTTCTCATGTGAGGAGCGCTTCCGATCATATGCCTGCGATCTACTCCCCCCATTCCTAAATATAAGTCTTTTTAGAGATTTCAACAAGTGACTACATACGGAGCAAAATGAATGAATCTAGACTCTAAAATATGTCTATATACATCCGTATGTGATAGACATTTAAAATCTCTAAAAAGACTTATATTTAAGAACGGAGGGAGTAAGTGATAGGCTTGGATGCCGAGACGGTAGCCCCGAGCACTCAAGAAGGTGGCCGTGCCACAGTGTCGCGTGGGCAGCGGCGGATGGTGTGGATGGCCTTCTGCGCCTAGATGTAGTTTTTTAGGGCTGTCTATGTGGGACGAGACTTGCCTGCTCCCCCAGCGTGCTCCCATCCGTGCTTCCGCATACGTGGCATGATTTGATTGGAACAAAATAAGGCCCGGCCCCACCCCTTTAAAATCAGGGGGGAGATGATTAAATTAGAAAAAAAAAGGAGAAAAAGACAGCCGTAGGATGAAGTGGGAGCATGGATGGGAGCATGATGAGGGAACAGGCAAGCCGGATCCGTCTATGTGTAGTCATGGATCGTCGGCTGCGGCTCGGAGGTTGATCGGTGGCCTAGTCAGCAGTGATGTGGCAGCGATGGTGGCGACATTATGTGATGCAGCGACAGTGCGGGGTGGTGCGGCTACGACCTGTGACGGCCACGAAGTTTACGTTGTGCCTCGGCACGTTGTAATCATGCATCGGCCTCTGCCAAAGCGGCTCTGGAGCACGCGCGTGAGTTGAACCTGCCGATGATGTTTGGCTCTCCGCATTCTATGATAGTTTTGTCTTTGTAAGCATGGATTTGGGCGAATGTCCATGTTAGGGATATGCATGGAAGCAGCCTCCATGCATGTGTGCCATGGAACAGTTGATTTCAATTTCTGTTGATCAGGGTGTGTGTGTGCCCCTCCATGCAACATCGTGGGGTGATGGCAACAAACGGTGATTTTGCTTTGGTGGTGCTTTTTGAGCACCTGGTTTAAAACCAAGGTCTGACTTTTTGTGCTTGCACCTTGTAATGGTTGTGTTTATGCGTGGTATCCTTGTTTTTCTTTGTGGGGAGCATCGTATCATTGTTGAAGACATTTCCTCGGAGTCTACTAAGACGTGCTCTTCAAGGTGAAAACCTAAACTCTGGCCCTTAGAGGTGAGATTCGACGACACTGGCGCCTGCACATCGTTTCTTTCCTGAAGGCGCTGCTTTTGAAAAACCTTTTCGTACTTCTTGTGTTATATAAGACTGTAGATGTTGTTGTTGCTTATCTGTTCTAAGTTGTCAGCTGAGCCGAGTTTTTCCCCTTCCTCTTCATTTTTAATCTTTTTGATTGTGTGCATCTTTGATGTCTCGATTTGATGTTGATATTGTTGTTGGAATTTAATCTCAGGTAACAACCCGAGAGAAACCAGGAGGTTTTTTCACCCCACACCTTTCACGTAGGAGCCTTGATCGGAGGCCTCTAAACCAACAACTTTGGACCCGGTCCCCGGCCCCAACACTTGATATAAAAGAAAGAAAGAAAAGGATAGCACAGAAGAGAGGCTAATAGAAACCGTGGCTATCGACCAAACTGCCCGATCCTAAAGTTGTGCTAGGGGCTGGAAGACCGACATCTACCGGCGGCCACCAGGAAAGGAGTGCTGCCGGCATCCATGGGCTTCCTCTTCGACTGCGGCGCTGCTGCATCCCTGCTGCCATATACCTTGCTGCTGCTTTTCTCATCGGAAGGACTCCACATCTCTGGAGACTCATGGCAGCCTGCAAGGATTATCCAATAATGATTTCTGCAAGTCAAGATCAGTCCCAAATTTTTAGTATAAGAGGTGTTCTAATCTGGAGATCAAGATCCTATTATGTTAATACTAAAGGATGTTTCTAACAATGGTATCATGAGCAAGATTAATCTCTGTTTAGAACCCCGCATTAGGCCTAATTGGTGTATATGATTAAGTAACAGGCCTAGTTCTTACGGTTAAGTATCCAATAATGTTAATGTTAAGATCAAATGATCTTCTGTTTATGTCAATGAGCATGATTGCATGATTACGTCCCTACTGATTAATGTTTAAGATTAATGGCTGATGTTTAAAGTTTACTGTCCCACTGTTTAAGTTATTACCTATGATTAAGGGTTAATTGTTTTCAGACAAGGCCTAAAGTGCTATGGGTTAGTGCTAATTAGTTTTTTTCTCTTGTTCTTGGATTAATTAAGCCATGCTTCCGCATCATGTTGAGGTTTTGATTAGCATTGTTAACCTTGATTAAGAAATTAGAAGGAGGGGAATCAAATGTATAAGAGAACATATAACGACAAATCCCCAATATCTGAAAACACTGATAAGTAAATCCCCAATTCAGACGAACCCTAGGATTTTTCACCAAATCCGAAAGCAAAAATGCCCAAATGATGAAAGAAAACGAATGACTCGGGGCTCACTTAATGAGGACGCGACCGTGCTCTCCTTCGGGATCCCGACGGCGGCAAAGCCACCGTCCCTCGGGACGACGCACGGGAAGGAGCCGTCGTCGACACACTAATGGACGCGCGCCTTGCGAGGGTCGTGCCTCGCACGTTGTCGTCGACGAACTGGTGGACGGGCGCCTTGCGAGGGCCGCGCCTCGTACGTCGCCATCGCCTTCATGTTTTGCGCTGGCAGCTCTGCCGGCGAAATGCTCATCCAGTCAACCGCCCTGCTCGCCATGTGGGCGACGCTGGAGCCACGCTTGCCGAAAGAGCGCGCGGAACTCAGTCCATTGCACGCTTCACCGGCGAGGGCAGCTACCGCGCCGCCATGGCCGGCGAGCTTGGCCTGCCACCGGGGTCGCCTCTGCGTGGCCACTCCATTCATTTCGGGGGAGGAAAGGGGGCAAATGGAGCTAGGGTTTTGACGGGCGGCTGTTTTGTTCAAGCTACGGACGATCCCGATCGTCGGTTGAATCGAACGGCTGAGATCAGCCAACGACAGCTGCTGGGCCTTCGGGTGACTAACGGGCCGATTCTTTTCCTCGGATTGAGGCCCAGGTTGTCTTGACCCATCAGGATATTTTCCCTTTAAGTTTTTCATGATGGGCCGATTAAATAAAGGATAGCCGCGGGTTACTGGGCCAAAATTAAAGTTCTTCACGTCAGTTTCTTTTATTCAGTGCATTTTCTATATTATGGTTATTCTAATGATGTTTATGCAATGTTATAAATTAAAAATCACCAGACATTCATGTTGTGGATTGTGATTTAATTTTCTTAGTAAAATGGAACAAACGAGAAGTTTTTCTTAGAAAATTAATGCACAATCGGTGTTGAAGTCATTTTATTAATGGCACCTTTTATGATGATCACCTTCCTGGTATTTTTTTCAATGATGAAATTAATGTGAATCACTCGTTGAGGTTTCTGAATATTTTATTTGGAATTTTTAGTGAAGTGTGAATTTCATGTTGATGCCACCCTTATGGCATTTCTTAATGATGTCACCAGTACTACCGGGCTGAGGCCACCACACGAAAAAAATGTTAATACTCGCTTCATGCGGTTTACCACGTTGCACTATGCGTCATCATAATGTTGGGGCAATATGCCTCTTGGGCAAAACTAAAGTTTATTATTGGTGCATTTTACGTCATTTTATTATGAAATGCACCACTGAAATAATTATAATGAATAAAAATGATGTTAATGAATTATAACCACAATTCCTTTGCAAAGAAATTTGTGTAGAGAATTATCCCAAAGTACATGTTGTCATTTGTTTGACACATGGTATATACCTAGTATTATTTGGTGAATCTTTATATAATTTTGTGTCCAGATTTTATTATTTGGAAAATGTTATGATATCCCGATGATAATATTACTGTCATTTTCATTGTGAATGTCAATTTTAATGTTTAGTCAGTGGCAATGACATTTATATGTTTATGTTAATTCTAATGCCATTTTCATTATATGTCTTGAGAATTTTATTGATAATGTTGACACTTATATTCAATGTTATTATCAGTGTCAATTTTAGTAATAAAAGGTATCATTGTGTATGATAGCAAGCATGGTTTTATGTTGTTGCTTTACGTTAATGTTAGCTAAAGTTCTTGCTCATAATTATGAGATTTGATGTCTCTCTAGTCAACATGGAACCAACGAGAAGTTTTGATTAGAGATTTAATAAAAAATGTTATAATGGCATTTGATGATATTCTGACCAACGTTGATTATTCTCATGTGTTATTTGTGACTAAGCATCTCTTTGATTCATCTCATTGCATGGTTAATTCATGCTTGATGTTTTGTTGTGATGCTCATAATGTTGTTTCCCTTATATATAGCAATGAACATTAATAATGATGCAAAATTCCATGTTGGCATAGGCAAACCTTATGCAAATAACTTTCTCGTATAGAGAGTGGAGATCATTGTCTCATGTAAGGAATCTCCCAACCCTTTTCTGCCACTAAGGTGTTGGAAATATGCCCTAGAGGCAATAATAAAATGGTTATTATTGTATTTCCTTGTTCATTATAATTGTCTATTGTTCATGCTATAATTGTATTAACTGGAAACCGTAATACATGTGTGAATACATAGACCACAACATGTCCCTAGTGAGCCTCTAGTTGACTAGCTCGTTGATCAATAGATGGTTATGGTTTCCTGACCATGGACACTAGATGTCATTGATAACGGGATCACATCATTAGGAGAATGATGTGATGGACAAGACCCAATCCTAAGCATAGCACAAGATCGTGTAGTTCGTTTGCTAGAGCTTTTCTAATGTCAAGTGTCATTTCCTTAGACCATGAGATTGTGCAACTCCCGGATACCGTAGGAGTGCTTTGGGTGTATAAAACGTCACAACGTAACTAGGTGACTATAAAGGTGCACTACAGGTATCTCCGAAAGTGTCTGTTGGGTTGGCACGAATCGAGACTGGGATTTGTCACTCTGTATGACGGAGAGGTATCTCTGGGCCCACTCGGTAATGCATCATCATAATGAGCTCAATGCGACTAAGCAGTTAGTCACGGGATCATGCGTTATCGAACGAGTAAAGTGACTTGCTGGTAACGAGATTGAACGAGGTATTGGGATACCGACGATCGAATCTCGGGCAAGTAACATACCGATTGACAAAGGGAATTGAATACGGGATTGATCGAATCCCCGACATCGTGGTTCATCCGATGAGATCATCGTGGAACATGTGGGAGCCAATATGGGTATCCAGATCCCGCTATTGGTTATTATTTCGAGAGGTGTCTCGGTCATGTCTGCATGGTTCTCAAACCCGTAGGGTCTACACACTTAAGGTTCGGCGACGCTAGAGTTGTTATGAGAAATAGTATGTGGTTACCGAAGGTAATTCGAAGTCCCGGATGAGATCCCGGACGTCACGAAGAGTTCCGGAATGGTCCGGCGGTGAAGATTGATATATTGGACGAAGGGTATTGGAGTCCGGAAGTGTTCTGGGGGTACCAGGCTATGGCCAGCATGACCGAAAGGTGTTTCGGAAGCCCCGGCAAGTGTTGGAGGGCCTCATGAGCCAAAGGGGAAGGGGAAAACCAGCCCACTAAGGGGTGGTGCGCCCCCCACACCCTTTACCACGTTACTTGGGGAGGTGGGGTGCCTCCACCTGGCTTGGGAGGCAAGCCTCCACCTGCTTGGCTTGGGGGGCAAGTCTCCCTAGGATTTTCCCTAGGGAAATCCAATCTGCTTGGCCGCCGCCCCCTAGGAGAAACCCTAGGGCGCCTCCCCCTCTCCCCTTGCCCCTATATATAGTGGAGGGGTGGGAGGGCAGCGACACCCCTTCCTTGGCGCAGCCCCTCCCTCCTCCAACTCTTCCTTCTTCTCCGTAGAGCTTGGCGAAGCCCTCCAGGAATACCACAAGCTCCACCACCGCGCCGTCGTGCTGCTGGAGTTCTCCCTCAACTTCTTCTCTCCCCTTGCTGGATCAAGAAGGAGGAGACGTCCCCAGGCTGTACGTGTGTTGAACGCGGAGGCGCCGTCCGTTCGGTGCTAGATCGGATCTTCCGCGATTTGAATCACCGCGAGTACGACTCCATCAACCGCATTCTTGTAACGCTTCCGCTTAGCGATCTTCAAGGGTATGAAGATGCACTCCCTCTCTCTCGTTGCTAGTATCTCCTAGATTGATCTTGGTGACACATAGGAAAATTTTGAATCATTGCTACGTTCCCCAACAGTGGCATCATGAGCTAGGTCTATGCGTAGATTCTATGCACGAGTAGAACACAAAGTAGTTGTGGGCGATGATTTGTTCAATTTGCTTGCCGTTACTAGTCTTATCTTGATTCGGCGGCATTGTGGGATGAAGCGGCCTGTACCGACCTTACACGTACACTTACGTGAGACAGGTTCCACCGACTGACATGCACTTGATGCATAAGGTGGCTAGCGGGTGTCTGTCTCTCCCACTTTAGTCAGATCAGATTCGATGAAGAGGGTCCTTATGAAGGGTAAATAGCAATTGGCATATCATCATTGTGGCTTTTGCGTAGGTAAGAAACGTTCTTGCTAGAAACCCATAGCAGCCAGGTAAAACATGCAACAACAATTAGAGGATGTCTAACTTGTTTTTGCAGGGTATGCTATGTGATGTGATATGGCCAAAAGGATGTGATGAATTATATATATGTGATGTATGAGATTGATCATGTTCTTGTAATAGGAATCACGACTTGCATGTCGATGAGTATGACAACCGACAGGAGCCATAGGAGTTGTCTTAATTTATTGTATGACCTGCGTGTCAATGAAAAACGCATGTAATTACTTTACTTTATTACTAACCGTTAGCCATAGTAGTAGAAGTAATAGTTGGCGAGACAACTTCATGAAGACACGATGATGGAGATCATGGTGTCATGCCAGTGACGAAGGTGATCATGCCGCGCCTCGAAGATGGAGATCAAAAGGCGCAAGATGATATTGGCCATATCATGTCACTTTATGATTTGCATGTGATGTTTGTCATGTTTACATCTTATTTGCTTAGAACGACGGTAGCATAAATAAGATGACCCCTCGCAATAATTTCAAGAAAGTGTTCCCCCTAACTGTGCACCGTTGCGAAGGTTCGTTGATTTGAAGCACCACATGATGATCGGGTGTGATAGATTCTAACGTTCACATACAACGGGTGTAAGCCAGATTTACACATGCGAAACACTTAGGTTGACTTGACGAGCCTAGCATGTACAGACATGGCCTCGGAACACGAGAGACCGAAAGGTCGAACATGAGTCGTATGGTAGATGCGATCAACATGAAGATGTTCACCGATGATGACTAGTCCGTCTCACGTGATGATCGGACACGGCCTAGTTGACTCGGATCATGTATCACTTAAATGACTAGAGGGATGTCTATCTAAGTGGGAGTTCATTAAATAATTTGATTAGATGAACTTAATTATCATGAACATAGTCAAAAGGTCTTTGCAAATTATGTCGTAGCTCATGCTTTGGTTCTACTGTTTTACATATGTTCCTAGAGAAAATTTAGTTGAAAGTTGATAGTAGCAATTATGCAGACTGGGTCCGTAAACTGAGGATTGTCCTCATTGCTACGCAGAAGGATTATGTCCTTAATGCACCACTCAGTGTGCTGAACCTCGAGCATCGGTTGTGGATGTTGCGAACATCTGACATACACGTTTTGATGACTACATGATAGTTCAGTGCGTAATGCTAAATGGTTTAGAATTGAGGCACCAAAGACGTTTTTGAAACATCACAGAACATATGAGATGTTCCAAGGACTGAAATTGGGATGTCAGGCTAGTGCCCATGTCAAGAGGTATGAGACCTCTGACAAGTTTCTTAAGCCTGCAAACTAAGGAGAAAAGCTCAATCAATGAGCATGTGCTCAGATTGTATGAGTACTACAATCGCTTGAATCGAGTGGGAGTTAATCTTCCAGATGAGATAGTGATGGTTCTCCAAAGTCACTGCCACCAAGCTACTAGAGCTTCGTGATGAACTATAACATATCAGGGATAGATATGATGATCCTTGAGCTATTCGCGACATCGCAAAAGTAGAAATCAAATAGGAGCATCAATTGTTAATGGTTAGTAAAACCACTAGTTTCAAGAAGGGCAAGGGCTAGAAAGGGATACTTCATGAAATGACAAATCAGTTGCTGCTCTAGTGAAGAAACCCAAGGTTGAACCCAAACCCGAGACTAAGTGCTTCTGTAATAAGGGGAACGGTCACTGAAGCAGAACTGCCCTAGATATTTGGTAGATGAGAAGGCTGGCAAGGTCGACAGAAGTATGTTGGATATACATTATATTAATGTGTACTTTACTAGTACTCCTAGTAGCACCAGGGTATTAGATACCGGTTCGGTTGCTAAGTGTTAGTAACTTGAAATAAAAGGCTATAGAATAAACGGAGACTAGCCAAAGGTGAGATGACAATATGTGTTGGAAGTGTTTCCAAGGTTGATGTGATCAAACATCGCACGCTCCCTCTACCATCGGGATTGGTGTTAAACCTAAATAATTGTTATTTGGTGTCTGCGTTGAGCATAGACATGATTGGATTATGTTTATCGCAATACAGTTATTCATTTAAGGAGAATAATGGCTGCTCTGTTTATTTGAATAATACCTTCAATGGTCTTGCACCTAAAATGAATGGTTTATTGAATCTCGATCGTAGTGATACACATGTTCATGCCAAAAGATATAAGATAGTAATGATAGTACCACATACTTGTGGCACTGTAATTTGAGTCATATTGGTATAAAATGCATGAAGAAGCTCCATGTTGATGGATCTTTGGACTCACTCGTTTTTGAAAAGATTGAGACATGTGAACCATGTCTATTGGTATATATGCATGAAGAAACTCCATACAGATGGATCGTTTGGACTCAATTGATTTTGAATCACTTGAGACATGCAAACCATACCACATGGGCAAGATGACTGAAAGACCTCGTTTTCAGTAAGATGGAATAAGAAAGCAACTTGTTGGAAGTAATACATTTTGATGTGTGCAGTTCAATGAGTGCTGAGGCACGCAGTGGATATCGTTATGTTCTTACTTCACAGATGATTTGAGTAGATGCTAAGTATATTTACTTGATGAAACACAAGTCTGAATTATTGAAAGGTTCAAGTAATTTCAGAGTGAAGTTGAAGATCATCGTGACAAGAGGATAAAATGTCTATGATATGATCATAGAGATGAATATCTGAGTTACGAGTTTGGCACACAATTAAGACATTGTCGAAATTGTTTCACGACTAATACCGCCTGGAACACCATAGTGTGATGGTGTGTCCGAACATCATAGCTGCATCCTATTGGATGTGGTGCACACCATGATGTCTCTTATCGAATTACCACTATCGTCTATGGGTTAGGCATTAGAGACAACCATATTCACTTTATATAGGGCACCACGTAATTCCGTTGAGATGGCACCGTATGAACTATGGTTTAGAGAAACCCAAGTTGTCATTTCTTAAAAGTTTGGGGCTGCAACGCTTATGTGAAAAGTTTCAGGCTGATAAGCTTGAACCCAAAGCGGATAAATGCATCTTCATAGAATACCCAAAAACAGTTGGGTATACCTCCTATTTCAGATCCGGAAGCAAAAGTGATTGTTTCTAGAAACGGGTCCTTTCTCGAGGAAAAGTTTCTCTCGAAAGAATTGAGTGGGAGGATGGTGGAGACTTGATGAGGTTATTGAACCATCACTTCAACTAGTGTGTCGCAGGGCGCAAGAAGTTGTTCATGTGGCACCTACACCAATTGAAGTGGAAGCTTATGATAGTGATCATGAAACTTCGATCAAGTCACTACCAAACCTCGTAGGTCGACAAGGATGCGTACTACTTCAGACTGGTACGTAACCCTGTCTTGGAAGTCATGTTGCTAGACAACAATGAACCTACGAGCTGTGGAGAAGCGATGGTGGGCCCGGATTCCGACGAATGGCTCGAGGCCATAAAATCCAAGAGAGGATCCATGTGAAAACAAAGTATAAACTTTGGAAGAACTACTTGATGGTCGTAAGGCTATTGGGTACAGATGGATTTTAAAAAGGAAGACGGACAATGATGGTAAGTATCACCATTAAGAAAGCTCGACTTGCCGTTAAGATGTTTTCCGACAAGTTTAAGGAGTTGACTACGGTGAGACTTTCTCACTCGTAGCAATGCTAAGAGTCTGTTGGAATTGTATTAGCAGTTACTGTATTATTTATGAAATCTTGTAGATAGGATGTCAAAACATTGTTTCCTCGACAATTTTCTTGAGGAAAGGTTGTATGTGATACAACCAGAAGGTTTTGTCAATCCTGAAAGATGCTAACAAGTATGCAAAGCTCCAGCAATCCTTCTAAGGACTGGAGTAAGCATCTCGGAGTTGGAATGTACGCTTTGATGAGATGATCAAAGATTTTGGGTTTATACAAAGTTTATGAGAAACTTGTATTTCCAAAGAAGTGAGTGGGAGCACTATAGAATTTTTGATGAGTATATGTTGTTAACATATTGTTGATCAGAAATGATGTAGAATTTCTGGAAAGCATACAGGGTTATTTGAAAAGTGTTTTTCAATGGAAAACCTGGACAAAGCTACTTGAACATTGAGCATCAAGATCTATAAGGATAGATCAAAAATGCTTAATAGTACTTTCAAATGAATACGTACCGTGACAAGATTTTGAAGGAGTTCAAAATAGATCAGCAAAGAAGGAGTTCTTGGCTGTGTTACAAGGTGTGAGTATTGAGTAAGACTCAAGACCTGACCACGGCAGAAGAGAGAGAGAAAGGACGAAGGTCATCCCCTATGCTTTAGACGTAGGCTCTATAGTATGCTATGCTGTGTACCGCACCTGAAGTGTGCCTTGCCATGAGTCAGTCAAGAGGTACAAGAGTGATCCAGGAATGGATCACATGACAGTGGTCGAACTTATCCTTAGTAACTAGTGGACTAATGAATTTTCTCGGTTATGGAGGTGGTAAAAGAGTTCGTCGTAAAGGGTTACGTCGATGCAAACTTTGACACTAATCCGGATGACTCTGAGTAGTAAACCGGATTCGTATAATATAGCAGTTATTTGGAATAGCTCCAAGTAGCGCATGGTAGCTGCATCTACAAGATGACATGGAGATTTGTAAAGCACACACGGATCTGAAAGGTTCAGACCCGTTGACTAATAACCTCTCTCACAAGCGAGATATGATCAAACCCCATGGGTGTTGGATTCATTACAATCACATAATGATGTGAACTAGATTACTGACTCTAGTGCAAGTGGGAGACTGTTGGAAATATGCCCTAGAGGCAATAATAAAATGGTTATTATTGTATTTCCTTGTTCATGATAATTGTCTATTGTTCATGCTATAATTGTATTAACTGGAAACCGTAATACATGTGTGAATACATAGACCACAACATGTCCCTAGTGAACCTCTACTTGACTAGCTCGTTGATCAATAGATGGTTATGGTTTCCTGACCATGGACACTAGATGTCATTGATAACGGGATCACATCATTAGGAGAATCATGTGATGGACAAGACCCAATCCTAAGCATAGCACAAGATCGTGTAGTTCGTTTGCTAGAGCTTTTCTAATGTCAAGTATCATTTCCTTAGACCATGAGATTGTGCAACTTCCGGATACCGTAGGAGTGCTTTGGGTGTATCAAACGTCACAACGTAACTAGGTGACTATAAAGGTGCACTACAGGTATCTCCGAAAGTGTCTGTTGGGTTGGCACGAATCGAGACTGGGATTTGTCACTCTGTATGACGGAGAGGTATCTCTGGGCCCACTCGGTAATGCATCATCATAATGAGCTCAATGTGACTAAGCAGTTAGTCACGGGATCATGCGTTACCGAACGAGTAAAGTGACTTGCTGGTAACGAGATTGAACAAGGTATTGGGATACCGACGATCGAATCTCGGGCAAGTAACATACCGATTGACAAAGGGAATTGAATACGGGATTGATCAAATCCCCGACATCGTGGTTCATCCGATGAGATCATCGTGGAACATGTGGGAGCCAATATGGGTATCCAGATCCCGCTATTGGTTATTATTTTGAGAGGTGTCTCGGTCATGTCTGCATGATTCCCAAACCCGTAGGGTCTACACACTTAAGGTTCGGCGACGCTAGAGTTGTTATGGGAAATAGTATGTGGTTACCGAAGGTAGTTCGGAGTCCCGGATGAGATCCCGGACATCACGAGGAGTTCCGAAATAGTCCGGCGGTGAAGATTGATATATTGGACGAAGGGTATTGGAGTCTGGAAGTGTTCTGGGGGTACCAGGCTATGGCCAGCATGACCGAAAGGTGTTTCGGGAGCCCTGGCAAGTGTTGGAGGGCCTCATGGGCCAAAGGGGAAGGGGCAAACCAGCACACTAAGGGGTGGTGCGCCCCCACACCCTTTCCCATGTTACTTGGGGGGTGGGGCGCCTCCACCTGGCTTGGGAGGCAAGCCTCCACCTTCTTGGCTTGGGGGGCAAGTCTCCCTAGGATTTTCCCTAGGAAAATCCAATCTTCTTGGCCGCCGCCCCCTAGGAGAAACCCTAGGGCGCCTCCCCCTCTCCCCTTGCCCCTATATATAGTGGAGGGGTGGGAGGGCAGCGACACCCCTTCCCTGGCGCAGCCCCTCCCTCCTCCAACTCTTCCTTCTCCTCCGTAGAGCTTGGCGAAGCCCTGCGGGAATACCACAAGCTCCACCACCACGCCGTCGTGCTGCTGGAGTTCTCTCTCAACTTCTCCTCTCCCCTTGCTCGATCAAGAAGGAGGAGACGTCCCCGGGCTGTACGTGTGTTGAACGCGGAGGCGCCGTCCGTTCGGCGCTAAATCGGATCTTCCGCGATTTGTATCGCCGCGAGTATGACTCCATCAACCGCGTTCTTGTAACGCTTCCGCTTAGCGATCTTCAAGGGTATGAAGATGTACTCCCTCTCTCTCGTTGCTAGTATCTCCTAGATTGATCTTGGTGACACGTAGAAAATTTTTGAATTATTGTTACATTCCCCAACATAAGGTTGAAGGATGTTAATGATGATTATAAGGCAGACATTGGGAGAGGTCTTAGGATGCATGTGCTATCATGCACATTACTAATCCAATGGAGTTTAAAGTCAAAACTATTGGATTATTTCACTAGGATTTGGAGATACTTAATTCTCCATCTAATTGATGATGTTTGTTCATGCTCCTAGTTATTGGAGAAACTTATCTTTTGTCTCTCGAACGGATGACATGATTTTGTATGTTATCAAGTCAGCTCTAATTATGTAATGTCAGTCCCACCCTAGGGTGAGACAAGTATGTTTTTTTTGAATGGATCATTTGTAAAGATTATGTGTTACGCTACAATTAAAGATGTAAGAGAAGTGTAAATAATGATACCTCATCAAAATTGTGGTTTTAATTAGACCACATTTCAAGGGGGAGAATGGAAGTGTCATTTAATATGAGATATCATGTTCACTTCTCCTACTTAGATCCAAATGTGTATGTTAATTCTCTAATTAAAGATGGAACCAACGAGAAGTCTTGGGTGGAGAATGTATGAAAAAGCACATACTAATGTCGGTTCTCTAATTAAGATGCAACAAGTCTTATTTAGAAGAATGAATAAATATTACTCCTTTTATCATGTTATATATAATGTGTACTTAATCCCTTATGAGCATTATGAAGCACACATGAATGCTAAAGTGAAGCTTGCTAGCCTAATGACCATCATGATGTAACATGTCGATTATATATATGACCAACGTCATTTATAATCATATGTCACACTTCACTCAAGTGGCAAGTTTGTCAGTATCATGTGGCTCATGGTTATATTTCTGACTATCTTGTTTATAATCATTTGTCACAATCCATTAAGTTCTTTTCCATCTTCAGCCCAACGGTGTTGTGGTTTAGAACAGAAATGATTTTTATCAAGATATTGGATATGTTTTCCATTTTTCAAATAAAGTGGCCATTAGAGAACTGGAGCGTATGAACATGAATCTTAAGGATAAATCCATTAGATCTTTGTTCATATGCATCAGGTGAGTTGAGAAGAAATGCATATTTGCAACACTTAATGTTGAGACTTAACAATTTCCGTGTGATTCAAAATGTGTGTGAATGTTCATCTTAGAGGCTTGTGTGATAATGAGCTCTAATGATGTATGGGACTCAATAGAGTTTCCACAGTGAGTTGTTTTGATGCTTGTGTTATTATTATAACATGCTCTTGGGTTGACTAAGTTAAGAATGTATGTATGACTTAACCATAAGGTTTTGTCATATAGGTGAAGTTAACACAAGGTATGTTGCCTCAAGAAATTCAATTATGAAAGAAGAAGAGCATCGGGACACTCATACCATAAACCAGGGGGAGTAAGTATACTACCTTGAGAAGATGGAATATTTTTGGCGGGCCAAGAATTTCTATCTTCTATTTATGACATAAAGGATCTTGGTCATGCCCTATACTTTGTTTGTATCGAGTTTCACCAATATATAAGTCCAAAAGGGGTATACATTTTATTATGGCGACATACGTCGATAGAGTATGAAAGAAAAATATCATGTGGTAGTACTCTTATCGCACCTGCTACTAAAGTCAAGGGCAATAAAAGTGGACATCTTAGTGTCCAAGGAACCATTATGAACTGATCAGATAATGTTAGTTCCTTATGCTTCAGCTGTCAGAAGCAATGTAAGTATTCAAGTATGAATGTGCCCTATTTATGATCGGGATGATTGGCAAATGTACAAGTCCAGAAATGGACCATTGGAAAGGCCGTCGAAAAGTCTTTGCAGTAAGTCAAGGCAATAAAGTTTCATGCTAACTAATAAGAAGTTTGGTAACCTCAATACCGTAGGTTATTCAGACATTGTTTTTGCGATGTGTGTGGATATTGAGTTTCCACGTTATGTTATATCCCCACCTTCGCATATGGAGCTATATCGTGGAAAAGCTCCATAATGACACTGATGGCATCAATAATGATGCAATTTATTATGTGGCATGTTAAGAGGCTACTGAGCAGGTTGTATGTCAACTAAGTTTTATTCCTGAAATTATGGTAGTAGACATCATTTCTAAACCACCTACTGCAATATGAATATGCAGTTTTCTATGCGAGTAACAAGTCAAATGGCGTTGCCAAAACCATTGACAATATGTTTTGTGTTGTGAAAAATAGAATCCAGGATCAAGCTATTGAAGTTGAGCGTATGAGTACGTCTGAATGTTTTACGGATCTGTTTATCAAAGACTTACCACCCAATTGAATGATTATTTTGCTAGCATGGGGTGTTGTAAAGTCTTGTTGATCCTGGAAATAAGGACCGTTGAATAATCCAACTCCCATAAAGCATTATGTTTTCCATTTCAAGACAGAACGATATACTATAAGTACTGAGGTCCAATGTCATTTGATAGGTCATTGTGACACCTTACTTTGGTATGTTATTTCTGTTACGAGTGGGTTTATGATGTTTGTTAACCTTACGATCAAGGGGGAGAATGTTGGAATTTGATCCCAGGTAACAACCCGAGAGAAACCAGGAGGTTTTTTCACCCCACACCTTTCATGTAGGAGCCTTGATCGGAGGCCTCTAAACCAACAACTTTGGACCCGGTCCCTGGCCCCAACACTTGATATAAAATAAAGAAAGAAAAGGATAGCACGGAAGAGAGGCTAACAGAAACCGTGGCTATCGACCAAACTGCCCGATCCTAAAGTTGTGCTAGGGGCTGGAAGACCGACGTCTACCGGCGGCCACCAGGAGAGGAGTGCTGTCGGCATCCATGGGCTTCCTCTTCGACTGCGGCGCTGCTGCATCCCTGCTGCCATATACCTTGCTGCTGCTTTTCTCATCGAAAGGACTCCACATCTCTGGAGACTCATGGCAGCCTGCAAGGATTATCCAATAATGATTTCTGCAAGTCAAGGTCAGTCCCAAATTTTTAGTATAAGAGGTGTTCTAATCTGGAGATCAAGATCCTATTATGTTAATACTAAAGGATGTTTCTAACAATTGTGTCTATGCTGGGCCAGATATAATTGGCGTCATCTTGACATTAATATGTCACTGGAAAATATGACGTGATAATAAAGAGGGCACACGCATCGAAACGAACTGTTATTAGCATGTCCACTGAATCATTTGCTCGAACAATGAACGATGGAACAGGAACAATTCAGATATCTACATATAGTTAGAGATGTTTAATCTGATTCTGAACTACACCTCCGCCTGGGATTAACTGTCGGAATTCCAAATGGGGGGAGTACTAAAAAAGGTTACAATGGCTGCTCGGCTAGCTCCAGCGGCCCGAGCGACGCCGCCCCGAGCCTGGTGGCGTTGACGTAGTCCTGCGGCGCGTGCGGTGGCAGCCCCGGCATCACCAGCGCGGCGACCCTGGCCAGCCGCATCAGCCACCCCTCGGCGTACTCGGGCCCCTCCGCGTAGCCGATGAGGAAGCTCCGGGCGAGCTCCCACCACGCGTTCACCAGCTTGGGCGCCACGGCCAGCACCGAGAAGTAGTTCTTGTTGGGCTCCTCCACGGTCACCTGCTTTTCAAAGGCGTCTGTCAGGTCAGGTGTCTCCTCCAAAAGCGCAATGAGATGAGGTTCTTGCTTCCAAGCCATGCTTTGCTTGCCTTGCCTTGCCTTGAAAGTTTAATCCTGTTACGGCATCGCATGCATTCTTCTAGTGTCTATCTATCCATCTTAAGTATTACTACCCCATCCCGTAATGTAAGACGTTCTTTTGCACTAGTGTAGTGTTAAAAAACGTCTTATATTATGGGACGGAAGGAGTAGCATTTTTCGGGGGGTCGTTCAAAATACTCCTACATTTCCTTGTTGCAAAAAAGAAAATTCGATTTTGGAAAAAAATTAGAGACCCTTAAAAAAACGAAGTGACATGGTGAGTATGTTTATAAAGTCGGCCGTATGTTTTTTCTAAAAAAAAGTGAGAGTGACTAGACGGACCTGTCCTCTGTAGAAGCTGTCGAAGTAGAGGCAGGTCCCGAAGTGCTTGAAGAGGAGCGTGGAGTCGTCGTAGGGCACACGGGGCACGATGTCGTTGCAGTAGACGAACCTGAAGTACCGGCTGGGGTTCTCGAGGTGCGGCGCCATGAAGGCCCCGAGCCGCTCGTCGCCCACGCGGGGCTGCCCGAACGTGTACACGCCCTGCAGCCTCCCCAGCACGGCCTCCTCCCCGTGCAGCGCCAGCACGGTCGGGAACAGCACGGCCAGCGCGCCACCCAGGCTGTGCCCGGCGACCGCGAACCTGGCGCCCGGGTTGCCGTCCAGGAAACGTTTGAGCTTCTCCCTGATGGCGTAGTAGGCGAACGGCCTGCCGTTGCCGGCGCCGGTGGGGTCGGCGACGTCCCTCGGCCAGCCGCCGCCGCGCCGGTGCAGGCCCAGCGCCTTCATGAAGCCGCCGTGGACGCGGCAGCCGGCTCCGGCGCCCGGGAGCTGGTACCAGGAGAAGTCCACGTCCGTGCACCACTGCTCCGTGTCGAACGGCTTGGTGCCGCAGAAGGCCGCGCCACCACCGCCAGCGTCGCGTCCGGCGCCGGCGCGTCCGCCAGCATGAACGCCTGCCTCGTATAGTCCTCTTCATAGTCTGCAATGACGATATAGATCCACGCACCAGAGCGCGACACGCCATTAGTTAAGCCATGCACGCATGCATCGTCAATCGTCATGCATGCGACGTACGGAAGATGGCGAAGTTGTTGGTTGTCTTACCGTTCCAGCAGTTGTAGAAGCCCAGGAACTCCATGTGCCAGTGGTTCTGCACGACGCTGCTGATGACGAGCTCGTTCTCGTAGGCCAGCTTCGCCGCCATGATCGACAGCGCGGCGTGGTAGTTGCTGTCCCCGGGTTTGATCTTCTTGTCCAGCTCGACCCTCGTGTCGAGCAGCCCGATGCAGGAACGGTAGTTCAGGGACGCTCTGTCTGGCATTTTCACCTTCCCTGCAGCAAAGAGTTGGTATTACTTGTCATTTTGTCACACGCAACTGGCTCTGTGATTGTGCGACAACGTATAATTCTCAGAACTGGTGCTCAATCAATCAATTAGGGATTGTCCTCTTCAGGACGCAATCGTCAACATTTTGAATAGTAAGCTGGACTGCTACAGCAGAACATTATCATTCAGTTTTAAGTATGAAAAACGACCTTTTATCAGTTTTTAGAAAACGACTTCTAATTTCTGCTTTATTTTATGGTGGGCAGTCTCTAGTCAAAGACTGGTCCTGAAAATATGCGTCCTTAATTTCGTTGAAGAATCAGCTGTTGATATTTAGCAGCGTCCATTAGTTGGAATCCAACATCCTCCCTTCGTTTTTACTCCCTCCGTTCCAAATTACTCGTCGCAGAAATGGATGTATCTACAACTAAAATACATCTAGATACATCCATACCTACGATAAGTAATTCGGAATGAAGGGAGTACTTGGTAGGAGTATATAACTTGAGTATGTACACATTCTAAAACACTACTAAAATAAGTATGAACTTATAAATCTGCACGGAGAGATTAATGATGCTGAGTTCGGTAGGTTGGTTGATGCCATCGCTGCAGGTAAAATTGCAACATAGTACGATTGCCCGAGGCTGCTGGAATGAATGAATGTTCATGTCCATCCTCCGAACAAAATCAGCGGACCAGAGAACTAGTTGAAAGCGAAAGCATCATAAATGCAATCAATCAATCCATGAGGTCAAGAGACAACAGTTCGATCGATCCACCGGCCGTCCTTCCACAGGACGATCGATCGATGCTGATGACTGATGAAGAACAACGTACGCGAAATCAAACGTACGCTCGATATACGTACCATGCAGGGCGTTGGCGAGGAGCGGGAGGACGCCGCCGCCGTTCTCGTTGAGGAGGTTCATCCAGTACTCGGCCGCCCGCCCCAGCAGCGCCACTGGCCGCTTCGCCCACAGGAGCACCATCTGCGCCACCAGCGACACGAACACGGCCCACCGCCGCCGCGCCGATTCGATCTCCGTGCCCGTGGGGCAGTCCACGGCGTCGTTCTCCGCGACGTTCGGCGACCACAGGAGGTGGAGGAGGTCGCGCACCCCGCCCTTCTCCGGCCGCAGCTCCATGAAGTCGCTGTTGCAGAAGCCTCCTCCTCCGCCGTGGACGCCATCGCCGTCGGAGGCCATGCCTAACGTCGTCGGCACAACCGGAGCCGATCGATGGTGCGTGGGAAGGTGGGACGCGCGCGCGGTCGAACTGGTTGCCGTTCCGGCACGTCGGAGCACGGAGGGTGTATATATAGAAGGGAAGTAAAGTAAGGTGGCAGATTGGATGGAATTAATTACCGGACCATTTTTTACGGGAAACCGGACTGGTCAATCCATGCATATCCTCGTTCAATAAATATGGGACTCTATAGTACGAGAAATGGGCAGCTAGGTGGCCTGGCCGTATTGCAAAAACCACACAAAGTTATGAAAGCAAAAGAGAAATCCCGATTGGTTGGCATTGTTATAGCATTGTCTATGTCCATTATCATTGCCGACGTATAATTGGGCGTACAATGGCTGTCAGAGGTACACGAACGGTGATAATGGAGTAGAGCCTTTGACTGGACGCGGACGCGAGGACGGCCGGCGGTGCGCAGAAAATGGATGGATGCGCATGGAAGCAAGAGCATCGGAGTGGAAAGCTTATGCTTGGAAGCCACCTCCATGTCCACGACTAGAATGCTAGCTAGCGGCCCTTGCTTGATTCCCTCACTGGTTGTTACGTGAGACTTGGTACATGGAATGATCGATGGGGGTATTTTTTTTTTAAGGTCACCGGGGGAGGGCGAAGACCTCCACCTGAATCTTTTTCTCTTTTCTATTGCATCACACCCCCTGGTTGGGGAAGTTGTTTACACATGCGTGTGTGTGTGCGTGTGTGTGTGTGGGGGGGGGGGGGGGGTACCGAGAGAGGGAGGGCGGGCACATGCGCCACACCCTAAACCTAAGGCTAATTCTCCCGAGAGAACGCGCGCAGCCACCTATCTGCGCACGGCCGATCGGCCACTTTCAAACGGCCTTTCCAGAGAACCGAGTCTTCCCGGCAGCACCCGAGCAAGCGGGCCAGGGAAGGCCATGCGCCTTGGAACACCACGGCATTTCGATGCTTCCACAACTACCAACAGCAAAGGAGGGTGAAGGAGGCGTGGGCAGCATCACCGACCACCCCCCGCACATCCAGAGCTTGGAGAGCACCAACCTGGTAACCCTTACCGGCCACCTCAACGCCCACGGCCAGCCAGAACGAGCGGGCAAGGGGATAGTCGAAGATCAGATGATCCGCCGTCTCGATCACATGCCCGCAGATGGGGCATGTAGCTTCCTCAGCCGTCACAATAGTCTTCCGGAGCAGGACATCTCTCGTGTGAATCCTTCGTTGCACCAGGAGCCACCCGAAGAACCGAACACGAGACGGCGCAGCGCACCCCCAAATGAAGCCGGCGAAAGCGGCCTGCGTGCCGCCGAAGCGTTCCAGGGCGTACACGGCAGCCGTCTTGATGCCCCCGCCCACGCTCCGGCACAGCACAGGGAAGCGTTCGTCATCGCCAGGGGACGCCTGAACCTCTGCGAGCAACGCCAGAAGCGCCCCCCGCTCCGCGCCCCCGGCGGTGGTGAGCCTGGGAACGAGCCCCCGGTCGAGGTCGTGAGTTTGCACCTGCCACACAGTGGCCTCCGTATCCGTAGCGTGCGAAAGAAGGGCAGGGAAGGCCACTGAAACCGTCCCGCACGGCAGCCATCGATCGAACCAGAATGACGTCTGCTGCCCGTCACGGACTACCACCATCGTCAGACTCCG
Source organism: Triticum aestivum (assembly GCF_018294505.1). Taxonomy (NCBI): domain Eukaryota; kingdom Viridiplantae; phylum Streptophyta; class Magnoliopsida; order Poales; family Poaceae; genus Triticum; species Triticum aestivum. Next base: position 566,893,208 of record NC_057809.1, on the reverse strand, counting down.
ATAGAGCGGCAGCATCTTGGACAGTGACCTGGCGTGCTCTCCGGCCGACCGGAGGCCCGAGGCAGAGAGCAGGGAGCGCCCGCCCAGCCCCGCCCACACCCATGTAGCCCACCGCGAGGACGTGGGCGCCGCGTGGAGATGGTGGAGCATTTTGATCAACAAGCACCGGTTTTGCGTCGCGAGGTCTCGCACGCCGAGGCCCCCCTCCTCCTTGGTTCGGTAGACCCGCTCCCAGGCCAGGAGGCATTGAGCGCCGGTGGCACGGTCAGCAGCATTCCAGAGGAAGGCGCGGCGCAGCGAGTCCATTTTCTTGATCACCGCCGGGGGAAGGAGCATGGCCGCCATCGCGTACGTCGGAAGGGCGTCCAACACCGCGCTGAGCAGAACGAGCCGCCCGGCCGGGGAGAGCAGCCGAGCCCGCCAGCCCGCCAGGTACTTGTCCACCTTCGCAATCATGGGAAGGAAGTCAGCGTAGGTGAGCTTTTCCCACGACAACGGGAGCCCGAGGTAGGCCTGCGGGAACCCCTGGACGGCGCAACCAAGAGTGCCAACGGCTTCCTCCAACACCCCGGCAGGCACGTGCATGGGGACAAGCATGCTCTTGGAGAAGTTGATGTCCAACCCCGTCACGGCCGCGAAGTTGTCGAGGATGCGGCGGAGGCGGGCAGCCGCACCAGGCTCCGCCTTGAGGATGACCAGCGTGTCGTCGGCGTACTGGAGCACCAAAGGGGGTGTCCCATCCACGAGAGGGTGGCGGAGCACGCCGTCTTGGCGGATCATCTGCTGGAGGATGTCGGCGACAATGAGGAAGAGATAGGGCGAGCTCGGGTCCCCCTGGCGCAGCCCGCGGTGTACCGTGAACCACCTCCCCGGAACACCGTTGAGGAGAACCGCCGACCGGGAGGACCGAAAGATCAAGTCCATCTAGGCACACCATCTGTCGGGGAAGCCGCGCACCTCGAGGATTCGCCAGAGGGCCCCCCAGTCGACCGAGTAGAACGCCTTGGCGAAGTCGAGCTTGAAGACAAGGGCGGGGGCGCTACGCTTGTGGCAGCACTGGATCACCTCGGTGGCGTAGACGAAATTTTCGGAGATGCTTCTCCCCGCCAAGAACCCCGACTGGTCGACGTCGATGATGCCCCCGATCTGCAGCTGCAACCTCGAGGCGAGGCCGCGGCACAAGATCTTGACGTCTCCGTTCTGAAGGGAGACGGGGTGGAAGGCGCCAGGCGTTGGCACACCCCCCCCCTGGGCAGGAGTGCGATGTACGCCTGGTTGATGGCGTCGAGGTTCGTGGTCCCGGTGTGGAACGCGGCAAAGAGGCGATGAAGGTCCCCAGAGACGGTATCCCAGGCAGCCTGGTAGAACGCGGGGCCGAGGCCGTCCGGCCCGGGCGCACTGGACCGATCAAGCAGGCTGGCCGCATCCTTGATCTCGTCGGGCGAGAACGGAGCAACCAGGGCAGCCGCATCGACCTGTGCGGCGTTGCGATAAAGGGCGGCCAGGTCGAACCGCCAGACGGAAGGACGAGCCCTTCCCAGCAGCTCGGAGTAGAAGGAAAGCAGCGCCTCCGCCTTCCCCGCGTGGTCGAGCACCGTTTCCTCGCCCACGTCCAGGGCACGGATCATGTTGGCTCGACGGCGATGAGAGGCGCTCGCGTGGAAGAAACCGGTGTTTTCGTCCCCTTCGCGGACCGCCCTGCACTTCCCACGCTGCTTCCAGTACGAGCTCTGGCGCCTGATCGAGTCGGCCAGCGCAAGCCTGGAGTCACCTAGGAGCTGCAACTCATCGGAGGACAAGGGGCGGCATTCTTCCCAGAAGTCCACCAAGTCAATCATGAATTTGCAATCATTATCAAAAGCTGGAATGAATTTGTGTAATCTTTTCCGAACCTTGGCCGAGCCCTTGAACCGTTTCTTACGAGCCGCCAGGCACCCCGCAGCACACCTGCCATCGTCAACGCTAGACCGGGAAGGGAGAGTGAAAGGAAGGAATTGGGGGTTTCGAAGCCAAGCACTCTCGAAGAAAAACCGCGAGGAAGCGGGAATATTGGTCGCCGCCTCCACCACCAGGGGAACGTGATCCGAGGTGGGGCGGGGGGGAGATGACAAGGCTGAGTCCGAAAAGGCCGCGTCCCAGGCAGAGTCATAGAAGACTCGGTCCAGGCGAGCCAGAGTTGGGGGGGTCACGTTTGTTAGTCCAGGTAAAACAACGATCGGACAGAGCCAGCTCATGGAGAGCCAGGGTGTTGATCAGAGAGTTGAAAGTCGCCGCGCGCGGGGCGTCGAACTGATCATTGTTCTTCTCGTGAGGGAACCGAATCAGGTTAAAATCCCCGAGCAGGAGCCACGGCCCCGAGACAGTCTCGGCAACCACAGTGAGATCATCAACGAAGGCAGCCGTCAGGCTATGGTCCGCAGGGGCGTAGACGTTGGTGATCGTGAAAGCGAGGGCGCTAGACGCAGAGGACAAACAAGACGTGAGAGAGAAGCGAGACGTCGAGGAGGAAGTGAGCGTCAAGACACGGCTGTCCCAAGCCGTCACCACCCCTCCCCATCTGCCATCGGCGTCGTTAGTTACGTAGGAGTCGAGGCGAGAAGGGAGGAACGAGCGAGCTTTAGAATTATTCTACTCCGAAAGCTTGCTTTCCTGAATACAAGCAATGACAGGATCCACCGTGTTGATAGAATCTCGGATCACATCGCACTTGTCGATGTCCCCGAGTCCTTGCACGTTCCAACAGAGGAACGAGAACTTAACACAGGGTGAATTATCCATTACAGAACGGGACACCTACAACAGGACTTCTACCACGCAACCGTAGATACATGCTATTAGCAGATGAACAGACGTAGACGGCAGAGCGGGGCAGCACAAACGTTGTAGTATCCCTCCCACGCAACCTAAGGATGCTAGCCACGACGGGGGCGATAGGCGCTACCACGCGACAGACACAGACATGAAGAGGCGCCCTAATCATCAGCACGGGGGGCACCGGGGCACTCGGGATCGCCGCAGACGCGCGCAGAGCAGCTGCCTCCACGGAGTTCAGCGGCTTGAGGATGCCGTCGAGCATCTTGTCCTTCGCCACTTTGGACTTGAGGCGAGGCGAGCAGCCAGACAGAGCATCGCAGAGAGCTCGGAGACGCATGGCTTTTTCTTCCATACCCATCCATTTGGACAGCTCGTCCCGGGCAATCCGAGCGCTCCGACGGTGCTCGGGGAGGGGCGCGGCTGTCACTTCAGCAGGCTCCGCGATCTCCACCAGCGACACGCAGGAGCGGTCACTGGACACGGACGCCCGTGCCGGCGAGCCCGAAGACGCGCAGGCAGGCGAGGAGGCCGCGTCAGAAGACGGAGCAGGGAGGCGGTGCAGCGCGTCGCAGGACAGCGAGGGGGCACCCAAGAGCCTCAGCATGGTGGAGAGCTGGAACCCGCCCCCGCGGGCACCTACGTGCATGGGAGCGGGGCCCCCAGCCCGCGCGCCCACCGGCTGCCCAAGGAGGACCGCCCGATTGTGCGCGAACGGAGGAGGCGGCTCAGCGAAGAAAGGGACATAGGTCCCGTCGGTAGAAAAGGAGTCATCGCGGCTCCATGCACGGACGGGGCAGACAGCGACGGTGCGCATCCCCAGCGACCGCCCAGAGGCCAGACGTCGCAGGGCATGGACCGCGGGTTCTTGAGCAGGAAGATGGCGCGAACTGTGGCCAGCTCCCTGCCGGAGAGCATGAGCGGGTCGATCTCCAGCACTTTCCCGAACCCTGAGAACAAGGCAGGGATGCAGGTGGGGTTGATGAACTCCGCCGGAAAGCCGGTGGCGGCCAGCACCGTGCACACGTCCAAACGTGGCGAGACGCGGTCATACTCCTCCTCGGGGAAGAGGTCGATGCGCGCCCCCTCGTGCATGAAAGGCTGACACCGGAGAGCCTCCGGCCGGTCCTCCCAGGACGCAAAGCGCAGGTACATGGCGCCGACAGACGACGGAACCACCTCAGGGAGAAGGTGGCCGATGTTGTCGAGCACGGCCGCCTGCATCGCGAGGGTGTCGTTGTGGAAGGCGTTGGGGGGGGGACGATAACTACCACCGCAAGGCGCTCCGCGGCTGCGTAGTCGCCCTCCGGCATGAACACCTCCATGGCGTCCGGGTGCTCGGAGTCCGCAATGACGGACGGGAGCGAGTTCCCCGACGACAGCAAGGAGGCGGAGCAGAGGCAAACCCTCGACTCAGACAAGGAGGAAACATGGTCGCGGAACCGCAGCAGCTCGAGGGGGATGCCGGATGAGACGGGCGTCGGGGTCGGCGAGCCCGGGGCCCCGTGCTGCCCCGCCGCGCCCGGCGGAGAAGACGGCGGCGAGCTGACAACCCCGGAGATGGTGATGTCACGGGAGCACGGAGGGGGCACAGCCAAGGCAGCATCAGCCGTGGGAGACGCGGGCGTCACCACGTCGCCGCACGCCGTGGCCTGCACCGCGAAGGGAGACGCAGCCCCGGTCTCCGCAGGTGAGGGGGTGGAGCTGGACTCGCCCACCTCCAGGCGCCGCGGCGGGATGGCCGTAGCACGGCCCGAAGGAGCGGAGGGGCGCGCTCGCGGGAAGGGCGTGGACTGGCGGCGGGCGAGGAGGGCGGGGTGGTTCGAGGCCGAGTGGCCGAGGAAGGACGCAGCCTTAGGGGGGACGGGACAGGGTTTGGGGGCCGTGCAGCATGGGGACGAAGCGCGGTGACCAGAGACGCGGCACCGCCGGCACTGAACGGGGTCCCGGCAGTCCTTGACGTAATGGAGGGTGGAAAGGCAGCAGAAGCAGCCATGGAGGGAGAGCGGCGGCCTGGTGGGAGGGGGGTTGGCTACGAGGGAGAGGAGCGCCTGCTTGTAAGGGCTGGCCACTCCCACAGCAGCAGTTAAGGCGGTAGATGAGGGTGGGTCGGGGGGAGTAAAGCAGCTGTTAGCTCCCGCGCGGGGCGCAGGGGGAGAGCCCGCCCCTGCCGCGCACGCAGTGTCGCCAAGACAGGCGGCAGGACAGACAGGCAGGTCGCACGCCACGGGGATGTCAGCGACCGAAGAATCCACGCGCGACCAATCGGGACTAAGGGGGGCGGACAGCGGCGTAGGCAGGGGAGGAGGGGAGGACGCTGCGGCGCCGCGCGGACAGGACACTGAATAGACATTGGTTTAAAATGACAGCGACGAGTGGCGTTGGGGGCATTAACCCTGGGTTGGAGCAGGAGGCGCCGCGCAATTACGCGTCGACGCCACATCAGCAGCAGCCTCGCGGAGGGAGGCATGCAGGCTAAGGTTGACGGCGACGAGCAAACCGGGCGCAACGGCGACGAGGAATTGCGCCACCGCCTCGCTCGCTACCTGGACCGAGAACACCCGCGCGGCTGCTTGGACCGCCAGAAGCCGCTCATGCGGCGCGCAAAAGAAATATGAAAGGAGGGAGGCGACGCCGTCGCAGGAGAAACAGTCGGCGACGAAAGGGACGACGACCTAGACCGTGTCAGGAACCGACAGGGAGGGGAACGCCGCGGTATCATAGGGGACGCCGGAAAGGAAGGAGGCGACGACGCGGGAGCGAAAGACGATACCTGGGCGGGGGACGAGGTCAGCGATGGCGGCGGAGGGCGTCACAACGGGGCTCCCAGCAGCAGCAGAGTGGCCGGGGCGACGTGCAAGGAGCGGATCCGACTGAAGTGGTGTGTGTGGCAGCGGTGGAGGGTGTGGCGACGGTGGAGTAGGCGCGACAGGGGAGGGGTCGCCGTCGTCGCCTGGCGGGTCGCCAGGCGAAGCGCGAGAGCCCATCCTCTCATCGATGGGGGTATGGTGGGGGCATGCATAGCCATGGCTACCTAAGCGGCTAAGCCACCATTATATGCGCCTCTCCTTGGCGTGCAATTCACGGGCTCCTGACGCTGACAACATTTCGTCAGATATGGTGTGCGAGGGAAGGCCGTGGGAATGGGAAACAATCGTTGAGTTGATATATACAAAAAGTTTCAAGATATTTTTGTTAGACTCGTAGATATTAAAGCAACTCCAACGCAAGGACCCAAACACACACGGATTTTATCCGTTTCATGTCTGTTTGGGTCACCTGTCCGCCTAGCGGACATGGGGCGGACAAGCGTTGTACTCAACGCGCGGCACAAAAGCAGACCCAAACTTCTCGCGCCGCCCGCCCCCTCCTCTCTCCCTCGCACCGCCCGTCCCCTCCTTGTTGCGACGCCCGTCCTATCTCCCTCACGCCGCCCCTTCTCTCTCCCTCGCGCTGCCCCTCCTCTCCTCCTCACGGATCCCCTCCCTCGCGAGATTTTTCTCTGCTCGCACCTCTACTGCAGCCATCCTCTGCTCGCGCCGCCGTCCGGGCCTCGGGCCCCAGCAAGAGCGCGCGGAGGAGCCCTGCGCCGGTGGCCTCGCTGCAGCACGGAGGAGCGGCCGAGCGCGCGGAGGAGCCCTACGCCGGTGCCCTCGCTGCGGCGTAGAGGAGACCTGCGCCGGTGGTCTCGTTGCGGCGCGGAGGAGCCCTGTGCCGGTGGCCTCACAACGGCGTGGAGGAGCGGCCGAGTGCGCGTCGACGACCTGCGCCAGTGGCCTCGCCGCGGTGCGGAGGAGCGGCCGAGCGCGCGGTGGCGACCATCACTGGTGGCCTTGCTGCGGACGTTGTGGAGGCAGAAATCGCAATGGTGGTGTGGAGACAAAAGTTGCAGTCGCTGACATATGGGACCAGGGGCGAACACGAGCAGACGGCAGCGGTGGACGAGAGCATCCGCTCTTGTCCGCTTCATACCTATTTGTTCCCATATTTGGGCCAGGTTTGGGTCGGGGACAGAAAGCAGGCGGACACGGGCGTCCGTTTGGGTCGCTTCGTTGGGTCAAGTTTTGTGTCCGGATGATCCAAATAGACAAAATAGATCCCCCATTGAAGTTGCTCTTAAGTACATATTTGGTTTGGTTCATGATTAATAATATCGCCCATGGTTTTTCACTTTCAGTGAGATTTTGGTGAAATTCACTGAATTTCAGTAATTTCAGCAGCCACTGAAATATTACATTTCGGCCAAAATATTTCAGCGTAGCACAACAATTCCAATATTTTTCAAAATATTTTTAAATTTTTTCAAATTTTTAATTGAATTCAAGTGAATATTTCTGTCATTTGGCTGGAATGAAAACTGGAATCACTGAAATTCACTGAATTTCAGTGATTTTGGTTGGTGCTGAAATTTTTCTGTAACTGAAATTGAAAACCATGATATCGCCACAGCTAGCCATAGAAAGAAATGTCCCTCGCATGCAAAGTGGGATGAACAAGATGGCCACCGCAAACATAGCGGATCGGTGAAATACTCCCATAGAAGATATGCTTGAGTACCTACCTCCTTGAGGCTTGGCCGCGTGAGAGTGCCATCCGTGATGTCCATTTTGCGCTGGCCTCGTGTCGTCGGCTCCCTGGGAGTTCTGCGCCGTCCAATCGGCCCGGCGTGCGACAGCCGACCGTCTTTCTGGGGTCCATGACACGTGGGCCGCGGACGCGATCGAAGACACCTTTCTGTAGTGGTTTTCGTCGCACCCGCGTGCGCCCTCTCGCGCGCCGCACCGTGCGAGACCGCTACTAGAGAAAACCTTATACACAGAAGTTTACCAGTAGTGTTGACTAAAAAAAGGTGCTATTGTTACCTATCAGTAGCGCAGTGTATACAAGCCCGCTACTACTATATATGTAGCAGTAGCGCGGTCCGGATAGAAAGCGCTACTACTATAACCGTCACACCGTTGCCGGCAGGCTAGGTATAGTAGTAGCGTTGGTCCACAGTCAAAGCTACAACTATTGGTCTTAGAGTAGCGCTCTTTCTGGCACCGCGCTACTACTATGGGTGCCCTATCCTCAAATTTTCCTCCCCCGCGCACGACCATCTTCTTTTTCTCCTCAATCCCCACTGCTTCACTCCTCTGCCGCCGCCACATTGTCATCGCCACCGCATTGCCGCCGCCGTCCTCCCTCCTCCTTCCTCGGTATGCCCTCCTCCCTCCTCTCCCTCCTCCTCCCACCGCGCCCTCCTCCCTCTTCCTACTCCGTCCAAGGGCCCTCTTCCTCCTCCACCAAGCCCTCCTCCCTCCTCTCCTCCGGCCAAGCCCTCCTCCGCCAGCCCTCCTCCCACACCTTCCTCCTCCCCTCCTCCTCTCTCCTCCCTCCTCCCCCTCCTCCTCTCTCCTCCCTCCTCCTCCCTCCCCCACCCCATGCTCCCTCCTGCCTCCCTCATCTCTCCTCACTCTGTTCTTACATAGTGTAGATTGTTTAGCAAATTAGTAAAAATTCAAACTAGCTAAGTTAACTAGGTTGGCTAGCCAGGTTAACTAGTTTAATTAGGTTAATTACCTAGGTTAACTAACTAGATTATTTATTGTAAGTGCTTAATATAACTAGTTTATTTATAGTAAGTGCTTAATAGAACTAGTTTATTTATAGTAAGTGCTTAATAGAACTAGTTTATTTATAGTAAGTGGTTAATATATTTTGTTTATGCAGAAATCATGTATTTGCCCCTGCCTCATCCCCGCAGTCGTCCCCATCGTCGACCCCTTAAGACTTCTAGGTGAGAATAGCCAAATGATAATGTGTTGTGAATGTCGATGATGAAAATGCTAGTGCTAGTTTCCATGTCATTGATGTCGATGGTGATGCATTCTGAATATAAAGGATGTCTTGGTGTTCTTGTTTGCAATGTGCCTCCGAGTGGCCTATGTTTTGCCAGAATGTTGATTCGTTTCCGTCCCGACAAATTTTAGGCGCTCGATATGTCTTGTCTTTAGCAAAGGTCATTCCGAATTTTTTCATGAATTTTAGCATGACTTGCGCTACAATGTAGGGCTTATCGAGTGCTTATGATTTGCCAGAATGGGAATTCAATGATATTTCAGAAAAACATAGGGCATTTTTTCTATGTCATTGCTTGATATATGGAATGAGTTGACTTTAGGTCTGTTTTGGCTCCTTGTGTGTCTTTCAGTGAGGGAGAGTGTGCACCATATATATACTTGAGAGGGGAAGAATGCCGACTTTTGTCGTGGGGTTCGCTTCCCCTTCTTCTCTTTGTGCTAGATATTTGTAATGCACTAGGGAAAGGAGGAGTAGCAACCATCACCGACAGTCGCAATATCAGAGAGGGAATGCCCACCATATACGTGAGATGAGAGTTTAGGAAGGAAGACTCGACAGACCTAAATTCAACTCATTGCATATTGAGTAATGATGATCTATGTGTTGAGTTTCCTGGTAGTTGCCTTCGATCGATTTTTAATTAATATTTCAACTATGAACATAGGAAATGTCTGATGACGAAAGGGAATTCGTTAGGTGCAAATACTGTGAAGACGAGCGCGGCCTGTGCGACAGGCCTCACCTAGTTGGTGGTAGGCGCTTCAGCATCATGATGGATGAGACCTTCGAAGTGGATACAGTAAATCACAATGACAAGTCTTTTTTCATAATTAAGCATGACTTCTGCTTCTTTTGCTTTAACTTATAATTTTAATTTTTTACAATTCTACTAGCGTATCCCCTACCATGCAAGAATATATGTCTTGGATCAGATTGGTTTCAGTACTATGGAAAGTATGGAGGTAAAGAGAGTTCACTTGAGGACCGAGCATGGTTATACTTTTGCCATAAAATTATACAATGCAGACACCTACTATCGGTGTTCTGGGAACGGGGGTCCCCAGACTTGCCTGCCTGCGGCCCACGGCCCATCTTCACCAGCAAGGACTCAAGATCCTCGCGAGGGGCCAAGCCTTGCGAGGCGGACGACACAAGACCTCCTCAGGAGTGGTCTCACCAGGCTGGCTCGCGAGGGGCGGAGAGTTCAAGTCCAGGCGACCCTCGCGAGGTTCTAGTGACGTGAGTCATGATGACCAAGGCCAGGCGGGCGCCAACGCGCACAGTGTCCTTGTTTCCTCTTTGGTGCTAAGGAAGCAAGCGCAGGCGCGGAGTACCGAGGCGTCAAGCAAAGGTTTTCATATCAGTGCAACGAGACCAAGACCAGAAGGACGGCAAGACGGAGGTCACCGTGGAGCCCAAGATGGCGTCACCACCAGAGCCTTTTGCAGGCGAAGACTGCTTTTGTCAGGATAAGCTGTACTCATTGTCCCCTTTTGAATTAGCCGTTGTTGGCTCCCTTCCCACTCAATATTTGGGGAGAGGACCAGAGCCTCTACAAATAGGACTAGCCACCACCGTAGTGGGGGGATCGATCAATCGGTCAGACCAAGAGAGACCAAGACAACCACAAGTTCACCAAGCACAAGAACACCTCTCCTCAGGAGGCTGTTCTTCACTTTGTACTATTCGTCCTCAGCCCAAGAGGCAATCCACTACACCACACTGGAGTAGGGTATTACACCACAACGGTGGCCCGAACCAGTATAAATCTTGTGTCCTTTGTGTTGTGAGTTCGTCGAGTTAGCCCGTAAGATCTTAGTAGAGATAGGGCGTGGATCGGTAGGAGGGAAATCTTCGTGCGCACCCCAGTGTTCGAACCATGAGGGTTTTGCCAGAACCCGCGATCCGACATTTGGCGCGCTAGGTAGGGGTGCGCCGAAGCTTCCCTTTCATTGCTCCGCGTCTCGTTGCTCCATCGCCCCCATTGAGGACGCTCGCTGCGCTCACGCTAAGCGCCGGGCTGGCCTCGCCGCCCGAATCGCTTAGACGGCTCCCGTCGGTGGGCCACCCTGTCGTTCTTCGTCGCCTGCCGCCAACACCGCCACCAGCCCAGCGGGGAACGAGCAGTAAGCGTCCTCGCTGCACCCCTCGGTGCGGCGGGACGGTCGCACCGCCACTCCATCGCTGACTCCGGTCGGTTCGTCATCCCACGCTCGCCGCGCTCCCGTGGACGCGCAGGCCGCTCTGTGCATGGTGCGCGAGCTCCTGCGCTACTGCCCAGTTGACGACGTCTATGAGGACTGGCTCGACCGCATCGCCGAGCTTATCAGTGCCGCAGGGGGCTCCATACCGCTGTCCTTCTCGCCACCTCGCCCTCCGCCAGCCGCGGGCGGCGTGGCCCATGGAGCGCCTCCACCACCTTTGCCCCAAGATGGAGTCTTGGCGTCCAGGCGCGTGGCCCCACGGCGTGATCCGCCGTGCCCGACGCCTGCGCAAGAAGAAAGAAGTTGCCAAGAAGTCCCTCGACCGCGAGAAAACACCCCCGCGCTCCCTGCGCCACCACGGCAAAACCGCGTGATGCCTGCGGCGGTGATGCACGGATCCCATCAAGGAAAAGTTCTCCACCAGCGCAGAGTCCCGGTGACCACGGCAGGCTGCCGCGCCTTCACCCCTGAGCTGCGTAGCGTCGCTTGGTGATACATCTCCGTCGTATCTATAATTTTTTATTGTTCCATGCCAATATTCTACAACTTTCATATACTTTTGGCAACTTTTTATACTATTTTTGGGACTAACATATTGATCCAGTGCCCAGTGCTAGTTCCTGTTTGTTGCATGTTTTTTGTTTCATAGAATATCCATATCAAACGGAGTCCAAACGGGATAAAAATTGACGGAGATTTTTTGGAATATATATAATTTTCGGGAAGAAAATCCACGCGAGACGGTGCCCGAGGTGGCCACGAGGCAGGGGGCGCGCCCCTGACCCTCGTGGGCCACCCGTAAGGCGGTTGATGCCCTTCTTTCACCGCAAGAAAGCTAATATCCGGATAGAGATCATGTTAAAATTTCAGCCCAATCGGAGTTACGGATCTCCGGAAATATAAGAAACGGTGAAAGGGAAGAATCTGAGAACGCAGAAATAGAGAGAGACAGAGAGATAGATCCAATCTCGGAGGGGCTCTCGCCCCTCCTGTGCCATGGAGGCCATGGACCAGAGGGGAAACCCTTCTCCCATCTAGGGAGGAGGTCAAGGAAGAAGAAGAAGGAGGGGGGCTCTCCCCCCCTCGCTTCCGGTGGCACCGGAGTGCCACCGGGGGCCATCATCATCACCGCGATCTACACCAACACCTCCGCCATCTTCACCAACATCTCCATCACCTTCCCCGCTCTATCTACAACGGTCCACTCTCCCGCAACCCGCTGTACCCTCTACTTGAACATGGTGCTTTATGCTTCATATTATTATCCAATGATGTGTTGCCATCCTATGATGTCTGAGTAGATTTTCATTGTCCTATCGGTGGTTGATGAATTGCTATGATTGATTTAATTTGCTTGTGGTTATGTTGCTGTCCTTTGGTGCCCATCATATGATTGCGCACGTGGATCGCACCCTAGGGTTAGTTGTATGTTGATAGGACTATGTATTGGAGGGCAAGAGTGACAGAAGCTTCAACCTAGCATAGAAATTGATGCATACGGGATTGAAGGGGGACCAATATACCTTAATGCTATGGTTGGGTTTTACCTTAATGAACATTAGTAGTTGCGGATGCTTGCTAATAGTTCCAATCATAAGTGCATAGAATTCCAAGTCAGGGATGACATGCTAGCAGTGGCCTCTCCCACATGATACTTGCTATCGGTCTAGTAAAGTAGTCAATTGCTTAGGGGCAATTTCACAACTCCTACCACCACTTTTCCACACTCACTATATTTACTTTATTGGTTCTTTATCTAAACAGCCCCTACTTTTTATTTACATACTCTTTATTATCTTGCAAACCTATCCAACAACACCTACAAAGTACTTCTAGTTTCATACTTGTTCTAGGTAAAGCGAATGTCAAGCGTGCGTAGAGTTGTATCGATGGTTGATAGAACTTAAGGGAATATTGGTTCTACCTTTAGCTCCTCGTTGGGTTCGACACTCTTACTTATCGAAAACTGTTGCGATCCCCTATACTTGTGGGTTATCAAGACCTTTTTCTGGCACCGTTGCTGGGGAGCAATAGCGTGGGGTGAATATTCTCGTGTGTGCTTGTTTGCTTTATCACTAAGTAATTTTTATTTGCTGTTCTTAGTTGTTTTCTATCTTTAGTTATGGTTAGGAAATGCAAAATACCAAAAAAATTAGTTGTACCTACTAAACCAATGGTTGAAGAACCACTCAATCTATCACACTGCTGAAGCTTATTACTTGGATCATCTTCGATCCCTATGTGCTCGTGCTGAAACCCCAACTAGCTTAGTTGAGGGCAAATCTTTAGATGAGCATGCTTGTTTTGTGCGACACCGAATATCTGAAAAAGGGAAAATTTTACTGGGTCAAATTCATCGTTTGCAATGCTATGCTTGGAATTTATGTGAAATATATGATTTTACTTGTTGTTCTGAAAACCCTAAGAAACATCTTCCCTATCAATGTGAGTTTAGTGATAATGGAATCGTATCTTCGTATGCTAAAGGTGTTTATAGTTACTATGATGTTCAACAAATTGAAGAATTTTTTGCTTTTAAGGGTGCTTATGAAATTTCTTCTTTGATTGAAACGTATGATGCTACTCTTTACAAATCTAAAAATTTTGATATACTTAAATATTGCTATGACAATTATGCTTCTAATGCCTATGTTGAACTATATATTGAGGACTACCCCGCTGTCCAAGAAGAGACTAATATTTTGCAGGAGTCTATGGAAGAAGAAATTGATGAAACTGTGAGCTCATTGGATGACAAAGATGAGGAAGAGAGCGAAGAAAAAAGGAGGAAGAGCGGATTAGCTACCCGTGCCCACCTTCTAATGAGAGTAACTCTTCAACTCATACATTGTTTAATATCCCTTCGTGCTTACCGTAGGATGAATACTATGATAATTGCTATGATCCCGTTGATTCTTTTGAAATATCCCTTTTTGATGATACTTGCTATGCTTGTGGCCAATATGCCAATATGAATTATGCTTATGGTGATGAACTTGCTATAGTTCCTTATGTTAAACATGAAATTGTTGCTATTGCACCCACGCATGATAGTCCTACTATCTTTTTGAATTCTCCCGACTACACTATATCGGAGAAGTTTGCACTTATTAAGGATTATATTGACGGGTTGCCTTTTACCGTTGCACATGATGATTTTGATGAATATAATATGCATGTGCTTGCTGCTCCTACCTACAATTACTATGAGAGAGGAACTTTATATCCACCTCTTTATGTTTCCAATATGATAAAATTGCAAGAAACTGTTTATACTATGCATTGGCCTTTACTTTGTGTGCATGAATTGTTCTTTTATGACATGCCGATGCGTAGGAAGAGAGTTAGACTTCGTCATTACATGATATATGTTACTTTTTGCTCACTACTAAATTATAAATCATTGTTAATTAAAATTGGCTTTGATATACCTTGGGATCCGGGTGGATCCATTACTTGAGCACTATATGACTAGCTAAATGGCTTTAAAGAAAGCGCTGCCAGGGAGACAACCCGGAAGTTTTAGAGAGTCATTTATTTATGTTGTATTCTTTTATAAAGTTAAGAAATAAAAATAATGTGCCAAGGTTTGCCTTTAGGATGTTTACATTTGCATTTATGGTCTGTACGGTGCAGGACAGAAACTTTTGCTGTAGTGCGCGATTTTACATTTTTAGCTGGAATGTCAAATGGTTCTGATTCTTTTTGCACTGTCTTCCTATACAAATATTTTATTTTTCCTAATTTTGGTAGAAGTTTTCAAGTACCAGAAGTATGGTGAATGTTCAGATTATTACATACTGTTCTGTTTTAGACAGATTCTGTTTTTGATGCATAGTTTGCTTGTTTTGATGAAACTATCAATTTATATTAGTGGATTAAGCCATGAAAAAGTTATACTACAGTAGACAAAATACAAAAACAAAATATGAATTGGTTTGCAGCAGTACTTAGAGTAGTGATTTGCTTTATTATACTAACGGATCTTACCGAGTTTTTTGTTGAAGTTTTGTGTGGATGAAGTGTTCGATGATCGAGAAGGTCTCGATGTGAGAAGAAGGAAGAGAGGCAAGAGCTCAAGCTTGGGGATGCCCGAGGCACCCCAAGTAAATATTCAAGGAGACTCAAGCGTCTAAGCTTGGGGATGCCCCGGAAGACATCCCCTCTTTCTTCAACAAGTATCGGTATGTTTTCGGATTCGTTTCGTTCATGCGATATGTGCAATCTTGGAGCGTCTTTTGCATTTAGTTTTCACTTTTATTTTATGCACCATGCTGGTATGAGATAGTACTTGGTTGATTTATAGAATTCTCATTGCACTTCACTTATATCTTTTGAGTATGGCTTTATAGAATGCTTCATGTGCTTCGCTTATATCATTTGAAGTTTGGATTGCCTGTTTGTCTTTACATAGGAAAACTCCATTTGTAGAATGCTCCTTTGCTTCACTTATATTTTTTAGAGCGTGGGCACATCTTTTGTAGAAAGAATTAAACTCTCTCGCTTCACTTATATCTATTTAGAGAGATGACAGGAACTGGTCATTCACATGGTTAGTCATAAAATCCTACATAAAACTTGTAGATCACTGAATATGATATGTTTGATTCCTTGCAATAGTTTTGCGATATAAAGATGGTGATATTAGAGTCATGCTAGTGGGTAGTTGTGGATTAGTAGAAATACTTGTGTTGAGGTTTGTGATTCCCGTAGCATGCATGTATGGTGAACCGTTATGTGATGAAGTCGGAGCATGATTTATTTGTTGATTGTCTTCCTTATGAGTGGCAGTCGGGGACGAGCGATGGTCTTTTCCTACCAATCTATCCCCCTAGGAGCATGCGCGTAGTACTTTGTTTCGATAGCTAATAGACTTTTGCAATAAGTATGTGAGTTCTTTATGACTAATGTTGAGTCCATGGATTATACACACTCTCACCCTTCCATCATTGCTAGCCTGCGCAACTTTCGCCAGTACCATAAACCCACCATATACCTTCCTCAAAACATCCACCATACCTACCTATCATGGCATTTCCATAGCCATTCCGAGATATATTGCCATGCAACTTCCATCATCATCATATACATGACTTGAGCATTCATTGTCATATTGCTTTGCATGATCATAAGATAGCTAGCATGATGTTTTCATGGCTTGTCCGTTTTTTGATGTCATTGCTACGCTAGATCATTGCACATCCCAGTACACCGCCGGAGGCATCCATATAGAGTCATACTTTGTTCTAGACATTGAGTTGTAATAATGAGTTGTAAGTAAATAAAAGTGTGACGATCATCATTATTAGAGCATTGCCCCAGTGAGGAAAGGATGATGGAGACTATGATTCCCCCATAAGTCGGGATGAGACTTCGGACTTTACAAAAAAATAAAAGAGGCCAAAGAAGCCCAAATAAAAAAAAGAGGCCAAAGAAGCCCACCAAAAAAATAAAAAAAATAAAAAAATGAGAGAAAAAGAGAGAAGGGGCAGTGCTACTATCCTTTTTCCACACTTGTGCTTCAAAGTAGCACCATGTTATTCATATAGAGAGTCTCTTGAGTTATCACTTTCATATACTAGTGGGAATTTTCATTATAGAACTTGGCTTGTATATTCCGATGATGGGCTTCCTCAAACGCCCGAGGTCTTCATGAGCAAGCAAGTTGGATGCACACCCACTTAGTTTTCAGTCTGAGCTTTCATACACTTATAGCTCTTAGTGCATCAGTTGCATGGCAATCCCTACTCACTCACATTGATATCTATTGATGGGCATCTCCATAGCCCGTTGATATGCCTAGTTGATGTGAGACTATCTTCTCCTTTTTGTCTTCTCCACCATCATATTCTATTCCACCTATAGTGCTATGTCCATGGCTCACACTCATGTATTGCGTGAAAGTTGAAAAGGTTTGAGAACGTCGAAAGTATGAAACAATTGCTTGGCTTGTCATCAGGGTTGTGCATGATGTGAATATTTTGTGTGGTGAAGATGGAGCATAGCCAGACTATATGATTTTGTAGGGATAACTTTCTTTAGCCATGTTATTTTGAAAAGACATGATTGCTTTATTAGTAGGCTTGAAGTATTATTGTTTTTATGTCAAATGATAGACTATTGCTTTGAATCACTCGTATCTTAATATTCATGCCATGATTAGATTACATGATCAAGATTATGCTAGGTAGCATTCCACATCAAAAATTATCTTTTTTATCATTTACCTACTCGAGGACGAGCGGAAATTAAGCTTGGGGATGCTGATACGTCTCCGTCATATCTATAATTTTTTATTGTTCCATGCCAATATTCTACAACTTTCATATACTTTTGGCAACTTTTTATACTATTTTTGGGACTAACATATTGATCCTGTGCCCAGTGCCAGTTCCTGTTTGTTGCACGTTTTTTGTTTCGCAGAATATCCATATCAAACGGAGTCCAAACGGGATAAAAATTGACGGAGATTTTTTTGGAATATATATGATTTTTGGGAAGAAAACTCTACGCGAGACGGTGCCCAAGGTGGCCACCCTCATGGGCCACCCGTAAGGTGGTTGATGCCCTTCTTTCACCGCAAGAAAGCTAATATCCAGATAGAGATCATGTTAAAATTTCAGCCCAACCGGAGTTACGGATCTCCGGGAATATAAGAAACAGTGAAAGGGAAGAATCTGAGAACGCAGAAACTGAGAGAGACAGAGAGATAGATCCAATCTCGGAGGGGTTCTCGCCCCTCCCGTGCCATGGAGGCCATGGACCATATGGGAAACCCTTCTCCCATCTTGGGAGGAGGTCAAGGAAGAAGAAGAAGGAGGGGGGCTCTCTCCCCCTCACTTCCGGTGGCACCGGAGTGCCACCGGGGGCCATCATCATCACCGCGATCTACACCAACACCTCCGCCATCTTCACCAACATCTCCATCACCTTCCCCCCTCTATCTACAGCGGTCCACTCTCCCGCAACCCGCTGTACCCTCTACTTGAACATGGTGCTTTATGCTTTATATTATTATCCAATGATGTGTTGCCATCCTATGATGTCTGAGTAGATTTTCATTGTCCTATCGATGGTTGATGAATTGCTATGATTGATTTAATTTGCTTGTGGTTATGTTGTTGTCCTTTGGTGCCCATCATCTGATTGCGCGCGTGGATCACACCCTAGGGTTAGTTGTATGTTGATAGGACTATGTATTGGAGGGCAAGAGTGACAGAAGCTTCAACCTAGCATAGAAATTGATGCATACGGGATTGAAGGGGGACCAATATACCTTAATGCTATGGTTGGGTTTTACCTTAATGAACATTAGTAGTTGCGGATGCTTGCTAATAGTTCCAATCATAAGTGCATAGAATTCCAAGTCAGGGATGACATGCTAGAAGTGGCCTCTCCCACATAATACTTGCTATCGGTCTAGTAAAGTAGTCAATTGCTTAGGGGCAATTTCACGACTCCTACCACCATTTTCCCACACTCTCTATATTTACTTTATTGTTTCTTTATCTAAACAGCCCCTACTTTTTATTTACGTACTATTTATTATCTTGCAAACCTATCCAGCAACACCTACAAAGTACTTATAGTTTCATACTTGTTCTAGGTAAAGCGAACGTCAAGCGTGCGTAGAGTTGTATCAGTGGTCGATAGAACTTGAGGGAATATTTGTTCTACCTTTAGCTCCTCGTTGGGTTCGACACTCTTACTTATCGAAAACTATTGCGATCCCCTATACTTGTGGGTTATCACTTGGCCGGGCAAGTTCAAGCCGGATCTGCCTCCTCGCTACGATGGCACCCACGACCCCGCGGAGTTCCTGCAGCTCTACGTGCTGAGCATCGAGGCGGCCAACGGTGACGAGAAAATCATGGCGAACTGGTTTCCCATGGCTCTCAAGGATGGTGCCTGCTCCTAGCTCCTGAACCTGCCTCCAGGCTCGATCTCCTCATGGGACGAGATGTGCGACCATTTCGTCGCCAACTTCCAGGGCACTCGCGACCGCCCACCAGCTGCGGGTGACCTACTCCACATCAAGCAACAACCAGGAGAGACCCTCCAGAAGTACATCCAGCGCTTCAACAATGTTCGCCTCAAGAACCCCTGATAGAGGCAAAGGTGTCCCAATGTTTCGATGAGATGGTGGCTATCGTTTCTGTGGGAGTCGACCTTGATGATCCGACTACGAACGTGCGAGACGTCGCGCCTTAGCAATCGCTAAACCAACTTCCGAGGGGTTATTGGCATGCGCGAGCTCTAGTAATTGGTCCAGTATATGTAACAGTAGGGGATGTGGATGTAACAATGGTATTGATGTCCTCATCATCCCCAAGGTAATGGACGAGGCCATCATCTCTGCATTCTCTGATGGCGTCCGCGATGTCAAGATGAAGGAGGAGCTCTCCATCCACAAGGAGCTGTGCACGTCCCTGAAGCTTTTCAACCTGGCGACCAAGTGGGCAAGAGCTGAGGAGGGGCGCCTCTCCCTCCTCGAGCTCCCGGCTGCGAACCCGGAGGAAAAGAAAGCCAAGGCCAAAGACATGAAGCGCAAGGGAGCAACCGTGCTCGCGGCGGAGCCAGACACAAAGCGCGGCAGGGACTAGCCCGAGTCATCCAAGAGTAACCGACCATTCTGCGCCTTCCATAACCTCCATAGCCACAACACCAACGTTGGCAAGAGCTCAGAGGCATTCGAGAAGGACGCTTCGGTCGACGCCCCGAGTGCAATGACCGGGGCTACGGCCGAGGAGGAGGACATGGTGGCAGACGCTGGGATGACCGTGGTCTGTGCCAGGAGTGGCGTGACCGGCCTCGTGAGGACCAATGGCAGGATCAGCCTCGCGAGGGTGCCTGGAGGGACCAGCCTCGTAAGGATTGTCCTCAGGGCAACGCCGGTCTCCCTCCACTACCGCCACCACCAAGAAGAAATGACGACCACCACCAAGACGAGGGGGCTGGGGGCTTCCAGGAGCCGTGTGCCATCGCCTGCATCTTGGGCGGAGCTCAAGCCCCAGCCTCGCAGCGTATCTTCAAACAGTTTGCTCATGAGGTGAATGCAGTCCTCCCCAAGCTCGAGGCCACACGCCCGCTCAGGTGGTCCCAGTGCGCCATCACATTCAGCTCATCAGACCAGCTCAAGTGCGCGGCTACCGTCGGCATCCTCCTGATGCTTTGTTCACCCGTCATCAGCAACGTGCAAGTCACCAAGACCCCCATCGACGGCGGCGCAGGGCTCAACGTCCTGTCCGTCGAGACGTTCGACAGCCTCCAAGTGTCGTATGATCAGCTTCAGCCCACCAAGCCTTTCTCAGGAGTGACCGACGGCTCTACCACGCCGATCGATCAGGTCCGCCTCCCAGTCACCTTCGGACAGCGCAACAACTACCGCATCGAGCTCATCGACTTCAACGTCGCCCACATCCGTCTGCCGTACAATGCCATCCTCGGGTATCCGGCCCTGGCCAAGTTCATGGCCGTGACGCACCACGACTACAACGTCCTCAAGATGCCAGGAAGCGGCGGGATCATCACAGTCCCCTGCGAAGAAAGAGATGTGGTGTGCTCCCTCGAGCGCGCCTTCCAAGCAGCGTTAATCGAAGACCCCGACAATAATGCATCTCGGTACCCTCCTGAGGTCGTCCCCAAGAAGAAGAAGAAGCAACTCCATGCCAGACCTCAGGAGGGCAGCGCCGTAGGTGGCGCCTCTTCAGGATCAGCGCCCGCACCTGGGGCGTCTCCCTCTATCGCATAGGAAGGCACGCCCACGCCCTCCTTGGGCAGGGTTCGGGGGCTCTCTTCTGGAGGGCCTCAGACCTCACCAACGTCACGAGGGAGGTGCTTGGGCACCAGTTGGAGGCATGTTTCGCGGCATGTCTCCTTCAGGAGGACACTGGGCAAGGAGCGCCCGGCGCTCAGGAGTTCATCACCAAGGTATCTCAGGAGCTTCAGGAAGCAAGAGCAATACGCGGCGACCACCGCCCACCTGGCACTGCTCCCCACCAAGGCGAGGGTGGTGAGCTGCGCGTCTGCATCAACATACCAGGGCTCAACCGAGCCGCATCTCAGGAACGCTTCTGGCCCTCGCGTGTTGGGCGTTGTGAAGGTCCACCTCACAGCTACGTTCACATGATGTTTGGCCTGCCGAGGCCGTTGCCTTCCAGCGCAACCTGCAGAGTGTCATGATGGGCCAGGAGGCCAGGCACCACACAGTCCTGGCGGAGATGGAGACGGTCCTCAAGGAACCGCCAGGACCCTCGGAGCCTCCCGATGCCCAGGGCCCCGGTGGCTCATGAGGGGCAATCCCTTCGCCGCGTACCTTCAGCTGCCTCAACACCCCTTCATCAACAGAACCAGGTGACATTTTCCAAGTTTATTTAGCTGGGAGCGCCTAGGGGGTTGCATTATTCCTAGGCCGCGTGGGTCCGTCTTTCCTTGTTTATGTCTTTAGCTTACCTTGCTGGGGGCGCCCCTCGGGCTGCATCATCCCTAAGCCGCTCGGGCTGGACCCAGTGGCGTGTATCGTTATGCATTTACCTGAGCTAGGTTGCCTTTCATGCTTAATCTATCTATGACTATCACTTGCTCGATTGTCGCCCATCGCGGGAGCCGCGCGCCGGTCGTCTTTCTTCAGGACCCTTCCCGTGAGAGGATTAGGCACGGCGCCTGTGCTCGGGCCCGTCCCTGCAGCGTTAATAAATCCAACGGCCGAGCTCTATCTAGTGGGCCGGCCCCATTCACGTCACCTCCTGGGGCCGTTGGTGCTTGGCTTTCTCACGCGATAACCTCAGGAGATTCGTTCGGCGCAGGTTGTCTAACCACCTCGCAGGACCAAGAAAGCGAACAAGAATCAAGACCAGGCGCAACCCGCCTTGAGGTAGGGCCTCGTGAGTCCCGTGCTGGCTCGCGAGTGCCCATACACACCTCGTCTAGTCCTGTCGTGCAAGCCACGTGTTAGGACGGGGCTATACACGCCCCGGGGGCTCTCCGCAGTAGGGAGTCCCCTCCCACATACCAGTGGAAGCACCATGCTCCATGCTGGCAGTCGACATTGCCGAGGAGCGGCTATGCCCGTGCAAGTGCGGAAGCGCCATGGTCCATCCTGGTGATAAACAACTGAGGGCGGCCTCACGGCCGTATCAACCTCAGGGAGCCTCTGGGCTCAGTGTCTGACCTCAACGCAACGCCTCCCCTCGGGAGAGCCGCGCTAGGGGGCTGGGCACAGGGGCTGCGCTCGGGTCACGCCCAAGCGTACGCCACCCTGCCAGGTCCCTCAGACCTGGTTTTCGCGCGCCCTCCCAAGCAGAGCTAAGGTATGAAGGTCGTTTGAACGTCAGGGGGGACTCCGGAGCATCATGACTCAGGAGCCTAACTGACCACGTAGCCCCTCACTCCTTGGTCTGTCTTGGTCTCCAGTCGGCCCAACGACGGTTGAGGTATGCGCGGGGTCGGGCCCTACCGACATAGAACACAAGACCAAACCATTGCATCTCCTTTCCACAAGTTGTTTGCGCATCAAGGGGGACTCCTGAGCATCGCGACTCAGGAGCCTAACTGACCATGTAGCCCCTCACTCCTTGGTCCGTCCTGGTCTCCGGTCGGCCCAACGGCGGTTGAGGTATGCGCGGGGTCGGGCTCTGTCGACGTAGAACATAAAGCAAATAGGAAGAAAATCGCAAAATCTCAAAGCAAATATTACAAGACATATTGTTCTCCGAATACCAAACACAAGTTTAAACGCCTTCACGAGGCACACTACATGCTGTAGGAGTTTCAATAGGATAGAAGCCGCAAGCCAGCAATCCCTCGACACTGCCGGCACCTGCAAGAGGTGCCCCCTCTTGGGTGGCGTCGTCTTCACCTGCACCACCAGTCGAAGGCGCGGGAGCGAAGGCGTCGAACTGTTGGGGAACGTAGTAGAATTTTAAAATTTTCTACGCATCACCAAGATCAATATATGGAGTCATCTAGCAACGAGGGGAATAGGAGCGCATCTACATACCTTTGTAGATCGCGAGCGGAAGCGTTCAAGATAACGGGGTTGATGGAGTCGTACTCGTCGTGATCCAAATCACCGATGACCGAGCGCCGAACGGACGGCACCTCCGCGTTCAACACACGTACGGTTAGGGAAGACGTCTCCTCCTTCTTGATCCAGCAAGGGGAAGGAGAGGTTGATGGAGATCCAGCAGCACGACGGCGTGGTGGTGCAAGCAGCGGTGATCTCGGCAGGGCTTCGCCAAGCTCCAACGAGAGAGAGAGAGGTGTTACGTGGGGAGAGAGAGGCGCCAGGGACTTGGGTGCGGCTGCCCTCCCCCCCACTATATATAGGGCCCCTAGGGGGGGCGCCGGCCCTAGGAGATCCAATCTCCAAGGGGGGCGGCGGCCAAGGGGGACTTGCCCCCCAAATCAGGTGGGGCGCCCCCCACCCCTAGGGTTTCCAACCCTAGGCGCAGGGGGAGGCCCATGGGGGGCGCACCAGGCCACCAGGGGCTGGTTCCCCTCCCACTTCAGCCCATGGGGCCCTCCGGGATAGGTGGCTCCACCCGGTGGACCCCCGGGACCCTTCCGGTGGTCCCGGTACAATACCGATTACCCCCGAAACTTTCCCGATGGCCGAAACTGGACTTCATAT
This sequence comes from Triticum aestivum, assembly GCF_018294505.1. Taxonomy (NCBI): domain Eukaryota; kingdom Viridiplantae; phylum Streptophyta; class Magnoliopsida; order Poales; family Poaceae; genus Triticum; species Triticum aestivum. The sequence goes on along the minus strand of NC_057809.1, from coordinate 566,869,718 downwards.
ATATAAATCTTCACCTCCGGACCATTCCGGAACTCCTCGTGACGTACGGGATCTCATCCGGGACTCCGAACAACTTTCGGGTTACCGCATACTAATATCTCTACAACCCTAGCGTCACTGAACCTTAAGTGTGTAGACCCTACAGGTTCGGGAGACACGCAGACATGACCGAGACGACTCTCCGGTCAATAACTAACAACGGGATATGGATACCCATGTTGTCTCCCACATGTTCCACGATGATCTCATCGGATGAACCATGATGTCGAGGATTCAATCAATCCCGTATTCAATTCCCTTTGTCAATAGGTATGTTACTTGCCCGAGATTCAATTGTCGGTATCCCAAATACCTCATTCAATCTCGTTACCGGCAAGTCACTTTACTCGTACCGTAATGCATGATCCCGTGACCAAACACTTGGTCACATTGAGCTCATTATGATGATGCATTACCGAGTGGGCCCAGAGATACCTCTCCATTATACTGAGTGACAAATCCCAGTCTCGATCCATGTCAACCCAATAGATACTTTTGGGGATACCTGTAGTATACCTTTATAGTCACCCAGTTACGTTGTGATGTTTGGTACACCCAAAGCACTCCTACGGCATCTGGGAGTTACACGATCTCATGGTCTAAGGAAATGATACTTGACATTGGAAAATCTCTAGCAAACGAACTACACGATCTTGTGCTATGCTTAGGATTGGGTCTTGTCCATCACATCATTCTCCTAATGATGTGATCCCGTTATCAATGACATCCAATGTCCATAGTCAGGAAACCGTGACTATCTATTGATCAACGAGCTAGTTAACTAGAGGCTCACTAGGGACATGTTCTGGTCTATGTATTCACACATGTATTATGATTTCCGGATAACACAATTATAGCATGAACAATAGACAATTATCATGAACAAGGAAATATAATAATAGTCATTTTATTATTGCCTCTACGGCATATTTCCAACAGTCTCCCACTTGCACTAGAGTCAATAATCTAGTTACATTGTGATGAATCGAACACCCATAGAGTTCTGGTGTTGATCATGTTTTGCTCGCGGAAGAGGTTTAGTCAACGGATCTGCGACATTTAGGTCCGTATGTACTTTGCAAATATCTATGTCTCCATCTTGAACATTTTCACGAATGGAGTTGAAGCGACGCTTGATGTGCCTGGTCTTCTTGTGAAACCCGGGCTCCTTGGCAAGGGCAATAGCTCTAGTGTTGTCACGGAAGAGAGTGATCGGCCCCGACGCATTGGGTATGACTCCTAGGTCGGTGATGAACTCCTTCATCTAGATTGCTTCATGCGCTGCCTCCGAGGCTGCCATGTACTCCGCTTCACATGTAGATCCCGCCACGACGCTTTGCTTGCAACTGCACCAGCTTACTACCCCACCTTTCAAAATATACACGTATCCGTTTCGTGACTTTGAGTCATCCAGATCTGTGTCGAAGCTAGCGTCGACGTAACCCTTTACGACGAGCTCCTCGTCACCTCCATATACGAGAAACATATCCTTAGTCCTTTTTAGGTACTTCAGGATGTTCTTGACCGCTGTCCAGTGTTCCATGCTGGGATTACTTTGGTACCTTCCTACCAAACTTATGGCAAGGTTTACATTAGGTCTGGTACACAGCATGGCATACATGATAGACCCTATGGCTGAGGCATAGGGGACGACACTCACCTTTTCTCTATCTTCTGCCATGGTCGGACATTGAACTGAGCTCAATTTCACACCTTGCAACACAGGCAAGAACCCCTTCTTGGACTGATCCATATTGAACTTCTTCAATATCTTATCAAGGTATGTGCTTTGTGAAAGACCTATGAGGCATCTCGATCTATTTCTATAGATCTTGATGCCTAATATGTAAGCAGCTTCTCCAAGGTCCTTCATTGAAAAACACTTATTCAAGTAGGCCTTAATACTGTCCAAAAGTTCTATATCATTTCCCATCAAAAGTATGTCATCCACATATAATATGAGAAATGCTACAGAGCTCCCACTCACTTTCTTGTAAACGCAGGCTTCTCCATAAGTCTGCATAAACCCAAACGCTTTGATCATTTCATTAAAGCGAATGTTCCAACTCCGAGATGCTTGCACCAGCCCATAGATGGAGCGCTGGAGCTTGCATACCTTGTTAGCCTTCTTAGGATCGACAAAACCTTCCGGCTGCATCATATACAATTCTTCCTTAAGAAAGCCGTTAAGGAATGTCGTTTTGACGTCCATTTGCCATATCTCATAATCATAGTATGCGGCAATTGCTAACATGATTCAGACGGACTTCAGCTTCGCTACGGGTGAGAAGGCCTCATCGTAGTCAACCCCTTGAACTTGTCGATAACCCTTAGCGACAAGTCGAGCCTTATAGATGGTAACATTACCATCCGCGTCCGTTTTCTTCTTAAAGATCCATTTATTCTCTATCGCTCGCCGATCGTCGGGCAAGTCTGTCAAAGTCCATACTTTGTTTTCATACATGGATCCTATCTCGGATTGCATGGCTTCAAGCCATTTGTTGGAATCTGGGACCGCCATTGCTTTTTCATAGCTCGAAGGTTCACCCTTGTCTAACAACATGATTTCCAAGACAGGGTTGCCATACCATTCTAGTGTGGAACGTGTCCTTGTGGACCTTTGAAGTTTAGTAGCAACTTGATCCGAAGTACCTTGATCATCATCATTAACTTCCTCTCTAGTCGGTGCAGGCACCATAGGAACATCTTCCTGAGCTGCGTTACTTTCCGGTTCAAGAGGCAGTACTTCATCGAGTTCTACTTTCCTCCCACTTACTTCTCTCGAGAGAAACTCTTTCTCCAGAAAAGACCCGTTCTTGGCAACAAAGATCTTGCCTTCGGATCTGAGGTCGAAGGTATACCCAATGGTTTCCTTAGGGTATCCTATGAAGACACATTTTTCTGACTTGGGTTCGAGCTTTTCAGGTTGAAGTTTCTTGACATAAGCATCACATCCCCAAACTTTTAGAAACGATAGCTTAGGTTTCTTCCCAAACCATAATTCATACGGTGTCGTCTCAACGTATTTAGACGGTGCCCTATTTAAAGTGAATGTAGCTGTCTCTAGAGCGTATCCCCAAAATGATAGCGGTAAATCAGTGAGTGACATCATAGATCGCACCATATCCAATAGAGTGCGATTACGACGTTCGGGCACACCGTTACGCTGAGGTGTTCCAGGCGGCGTGAGTTGTGAAACGATTCCACATTTCCTTAAGTGCGTACCAAATTCGTGACTTAAATATTCTCCCCCATGATCTGATCATAAGAATTTTATCTTTCGATCATGTTGATTCTCTACCTCATTCTAAAATTCCTTGAACTTTTCAAAGGTCTCAGACTTGTGTTTCATCAAATAGACATACCCATATCTACTTAAGTCATCAGTGAGAGTGAGAACATAACGATAGCCACCGCGAGCCTCAATGCTCATTGGACCGCACACATCAGTATGTATAATTTCCAATAAGTTGGTTGCTTGCTCCATTGTTCCGGAGAACGGAGTCTTGGTCATTTTACCCATGAGGCATGGTTCGCACGTGTCAAATGATTCAAAATCAAGAGACTCCAAAAGTCCATCTGTATGGAGCTTCTTCATGCGTTTGGCACCGATGTGACCAAGGCGGCAGTGCCACAGATATGTGGGACTATCATTATCAATCTTACATCTTTTGGTATTCACACTATGAATATGTGTAACATCACATTCGAAATTCATTAAGAATAAACCATTGACCAGCGGGGCATGACCATAAAACATATCTCTCATATAAATGGAACAACCATTATTCTCGGATTTAAATGAGTAGCCATCTCGTATTAAATGAGATCCAGATACAATGTTCATGCTCAAAGCTGGCACTAAATAACAATTATTGAGGTTTAAAACTAATCCCGTAGGTAAATGTAGAGGTAGCGTGCCAACGGTGATCACATCGACCTTGGAACCATTCCCGATGCTCATCGTCACCTCGTCCTTCGCCAGTCTCCGCTTATTCCGCAGCTCCTGTTTTGAGTTACAAATATGAGCAACCGCACCGTATCAAATACCTAGGAGCTACTACGAGTACTGGTAAGGTACACATCAATTACATGTATATCACATATACCTTTAGTGTTGCCGGCCTTCTTGTCCGCTAAGTATTTGGGGTAGTTCCGCTTCCAGTGTCCCTTTCCCTTGCAATGAAAGAACTCAGTCTCAGGTTTGAGTCCATTCTTTGGCTTCTTCCCGGCAGCTTGCTTACCGGGCGCGGCAACCCCTTTGCCGTCCTTCTTGAAGTTCTTCTTACCCTTGCCTTTCTTGAAACTAGTGGTTTTATTGACCATCAACACTTGATGTTCCTTTTTGATTTCCACCTCCGCTGATTTCAGCATTGAAAATACTTCAGGAATAGTTTTCACCATCCCCTGCATATTGTAGTTCATTACAAAGCTCTTGTAGCTAGGTGGGAGCGACTGAAGGATTCTGTTAATGACCGCCTCGTCCGGGAGGTTAATGTCCAGCTGGGACAAGCGGTTATGCAACCCAGACATTTTGAGTATGTGCTCACTGACAGAACAATTTTCCTCCATCTTACAACTGTAGAACTTGTCGGAGACTTCATATCTCTCGACCCGGGCATGAGCTTGGAAAACCATTTTCAGCTCTTCGAACATCTCATATGCTTCGTGTTGCTCAAAACGCTTTTGGAGCCCGGTTCTAAGCTGTAAAGCATGCCGCACTGAATGAGGGAGTAATCATCAGCACGCGACTGCCAAGCGTTCATAACGTCTTGGTTCTCTGGGATGGGTGCGTCACCTAGCGGTGCTTCTAGGACATATGCTTTCTTGGCAGCTATGAGGATGATCCTCAGGTTCCGGACCCAGTCCGTATAGTTGCTGCCATCATCTTTCAGCTTGGTTTTCTCTAGGAACGCGTTGAAGTTGAGGTTGACATGAGCATGGGCCATTTGATCTACAAGACATTTTGCAAAGGTTTTTAGACTAAGTTCATGATAATTAAGTTCATCTAATCAAATTATTTAATGAACTCCCACTCAGACAGACATCCCTCTAGTCATCTAAGTGATACATGATCAGAGTCAACTAGGCCGTGTCTGATCATCACGTGAGACGGACTAGTCATCATCGGTGAACATCTTCATGTTGATCGTATCTTCTATACGACTCATGTTCGACCTTTCGGTCTTCCATGTTCCGAGGCCATGTCTGTACATGCTAGGCTCGTCAAGTCAACCTAAGTGTACTGCGTGTGTAAATATGGCTTACACCCGTTGTATTCGAACGTTAGAATCTATCACACCCGATCATCACGTGGTTCTTCGAAACAACGAACCTTCGCAACGGTGCACAGTTAGTGGGGACACTTTCTTGAAATTATTGTGAGGGGTCATCTTATTTAAGCTACCGTCGTTCTAAGCAAATAAGATGTAAAACATGATAAACATCACATGCAATCAAATAGTGACATGATATGGCCAATATCATTTTGCTCCTTTTGATCTCCATCTAAGGGGCGCCATGATCATCGTCATCACCGGCATGACACCATGATCTCCATCATCGTGTCTTCATGAAGTTGTCTCGTCAACTATTACTTCTACTACTATGGCTAACAGTTAGCGATAAAGTAAAGTAATTACATGACATTTATGTTGACACGCAGGTCATAAATAAATTAAGACAACTCCTATGGCTGCTGCCGGTTGTCATACTCATCGACATGCAAGTCGTGATTCCTATTAGAAGAACATGATCAATCTCATACATCACATATATCATTCATCACATCCTTTTGGCCATATCACATCACACGGCATATGCTGCAAAAACAAGTTAGACGTCCTCTAATTGTTGTTGCAAGTTTTTACGTGGCTGCTATAGGTTTCTAGCAAGAACTTTTCTTACCTACGCCAAAACCACAACGTGATATGCCAATTTCTATTTAGCCTTCATAAGGACCCTTTTCATCGAATCCGATCCGACTAAAGTGGGAGACACAGACACCCGCTAGCCACCTTATGCAACTAGTGCATGTTAGTCGGTGGAACCAGTCTCACGTAAGTGTACGTGTAAGGTCGGTCCGGGCCGCTTCATCCCATGATGCCTCCGAATCAAGATAAGACTAGTAACGGCAAGTAAATTGATGAAATCAACACCCACAACAACTTGTGTTCTACTCGTGCATAGAAACTACGCATAGACCTAGCTCATGATGCCACTGTTGGGGAACATAGCAGAATTTTAAAATTTTCTACGCATCACCAAGATCAATCTATGGAGTCATCTAGCAACAAGGGGAAGAGGAGTGCATCTACATACCCTTGTAGATCTCGAGCGGAAGCGTTCAAGAGAACGGGGTTGATGGAGTCGTACTCGTCATGATCCAAATCACCGATGACCGAGCGCCGAACGGACGGCACCTCCCCGTTCGACACACGTACGGTTAGGGAAGACGTCTCCTCCTTCTTGATCCAGCAAGGGGAAGGAGAGGTTGATGGAGATCCAGCAGCACAACAGCGTGGTGGTGGAAGCAGCGGTGATCTCGGCAGGGCTTTGCCAAGCTCCAACGAGAGAGAGAGGTGTTACGTGGGGAGAGAGAGGCGCCAAGGACTTGTGTGCAGCTGCCCTCCCTCCCCCCACTATATATAGGGCCCCTAGGGGGCGGCCCTAGGAGATCCAATCTCCAAGGGGGGCGGCGGCAAAGGGGGACTTGCCCCCCAAGTCAGGTGAGGCGCCCCCACCCCTAGGGTTTCCAACCCTAGGCGCAGGGGAGGCCCATGGGGGGCGCACCAGCCCACTAGGGGCTGGTTCCCCTCCCACTTCAGCCCATGGGGCCCTCCGGGATAGGTGGCCCCACCCGGTGGACCCCCGGGACCCTTCCGGTGGTCCCGGTACAATACCGATTACCCCTGAAACTTTCCCGATGGCCGAAACTGGACTTCCTATATATAAATCTTCACGTCCGGACCATTCCGGAACTCCTCGTGATGTTCGGGATCTCATTCGGGACTCCAAGCAACTTTCGGGTTACCACATACTAATATCTCTACAACCCTAGCGTCACCGAACCTTAACTGTGTAGACCCTACGGGTTCGGGAGACACGCAGACATGACCGAGACGACTCTCCGGTTAATAACCAACAGCGGGATCTGGATACCCATGTTGGCTCCCAAATGTTCCACGATGATCTCATCAGATGAACCACGATGTCGAGGATTCAATCAATCCCGTATTCAATTCCCTTTGTCAATCGGTACGTTACTTGCCCGAGATTCGATCGTCGGTATCCCAAATACCTCGTTCAATCTCGTTACCGGCAAGTCACTTTACTCATACCGTAATGCATGATCCCGTGACCAAACACTTGGTCACATTGAGCTCATTATGATGATGCATTACCAAGTGGGCCCAGAGATACTCTCCCTTATACGGAGTGACAAATCCCAGTCTCGATCCGTGTCAACCCAATAGATACTTTTGGGGATACCTGTAGTATACCTTTATAGTCACCCAGTTACGTTGTGACGTTTGGTACACCCAAAGCACTCCTACGGCATCCGGGAGTTACACGATCTCATGGTATAAGGAAATTATACTTGACATTGGAAAAGCTCTAGCAAACGAACTACACGATCTTGTGCTATGCTTAGGATTGGGTCTTGTCCATCACATCATTCTCTTAATGATGTGATCCCGTTATCAATGACATGCAATGTCCATAGTCAGGAAACCGTGACTATCTATTGATCAACGAGCTAGTTAACTAGAGGCTCACTAGGGACATGTTATGGTCTATGTATTCACACATGTATAATGATTTCTGGATAACACAATTATAGCATGAACAATAGACAATTATCATGAACAAGGAAATATAATAATAATCATTTTATTATTGCCTCTAGGGCATATTTCCAACACGAACTTCTCCAGCAAGGCTTCCACCTGACCCTTCACGGCTGCGGCGGCAGCCGCACAACGCTCCTCGTCCACAGGCTCCAGCAGCTCGTCGAGGCGGGCGGCAGGATCGCGAAGATGGAGGTGGCTGAAGACGCGCGTCAGTGCGGCTGAGGAAAGGACGCGAGCCTCTGCCTCTGCCATGGGGCCAATGCCACACACTACTTCCTCAAGTGCATCGACCAAGTAGGAAAGCAACTGGGCAGGGCCGTCCTCATTAGTGGCCAACGGCTTCTCCAATCCCTTCTCATAGAGTGACTTCAGTGCCTCGCAAGACCTCTTCTGCAGAAGCGTGAAGTCCGCGCGGTCCTCGGTCAGAACCTTCGCCTTGGCGTCAAGATCAACCCCCTTTGCCTCCACCTTCCGCTCCATCTCCTCCAGCCGGCTACGTAGTGGCCTGCGCCTTCGCCAACCCCCCAGCTTTGCGTCGCGGTCCTTGATGGCGTCCTCCCGGGCCTTCATCTCCTCCTCCTTTGCCTGACGGCCGCGAGCTTCTTCTACGCGCTCATCACGCAGACCCTTCAGCTCGTCCTCCAGCACCCTATAGCGGTCGTAGGCGGCTTCAGCATCCTTCAGCGCCGCCTCGCGATCGGCCGAAGCTTGGGCTATGGCCCGTTTCTCCTTCTTGGAGGTCATCCCGGCCTGGCCTAGCGCCGCTTGGACTGCTGCGTCAGACTGAAGCCAGCCGGAGGCCAGCTCCAGGCGCCCGGCTACCAGGAGCGGATCCGCGCCCAGGAGATCTTCCCGCAGCTGAGTCATCTCTGAAAGGGCACGCTCCAAGACAGCAGAGGAGGAAGAAGAACCTTGGAGTAGTGACGCATAAGGAAGAAGAGGCATCGTCACCATGACCTAAGAGGCAGAAAGCTCCTGAGCCTCTTGGACCTCAGCGCCCGAGCCGGACGCTGGAACCTCCTGAGTCAGCGGCGCTTCGGGGGCTGACTCCTCCCGAGGATGCTCCTCCCGGCTTCGCGAGGATGATCGGGCTGGAGAAGCACGAGCACTGTCCCCACCTTTGCTCAGGGAGAGGGGCGCGGTCGCAGGAGGCAACCCGGACTCAAGCAGCACCACCTCGCTCTCCCTCCTCCTCTTCACCACAAGCATCGCCCTAGTTGCACAACAAGGGAAAAAGAGTCGGAAAACAAGCTACAACAGCAAAAACAAGGACGAACATCAAGAGGCAGCAGTATAAGCAAGAACAAGATGAAGCTCAAGCACTTACTGGTCCACAGCAGTGTAGTCCACCCTCCTCTTGGTGATCTTGAAGTCGGAGAGCTTCGGAACTCGAGGCGCGGCCGCACCAGCTCCGAAAGCAGAAGCAAGAGTGGCAGTTGGGCCAGAAGCGGCTCCAGGCGGCGTCATAACAGAAGCAGCATCCCGGGAGACCAACGCCGATAGGTCCCTCGTCCGGACGATGGGCGGCTCTTCCCTCTCCAGGCGGTTTCCGTCCTTGTCATCATCCGGAAAGGTGCGGAGGATGTAAGCTTTACTCAAGGGGGAGGTCTCCCCCATCCCCTCGGGGGTCACCTCCGAGTTTTCCTCCTTCTCTTCTTCCTCCCCGCGGAACTCACCAGAAGATAGCTCCATCGGCGTCGGCGTCGCAGGGGCCCCAGTGAGCACCGGCGGCACCAGTCCGCGCCCGTGAAAGGTTGGCCTGGAGGCCACGACCAGCGCCCCGTCCTTGTGGCGGAACAAGGGAGTGAAGACATTCGGCGGATACTCCTGATCGTCCCCAACCAGGAGGCAGAGAGCTGCGGTCAGCTCCTCGCTGGACAAGGCCTTCGAGCTCAAGCGAACCTTGTCCTCTTCGTCCCCAAGCTCCCACAAGGGACGCGTGCAGGCTTGAAGCGGGGCCACGCGCAGCGCCAGGAATTCCCTCAGGAGCATGGCCCCTGTAATCTTCGCCGCCTTCGTGTTGCACGGCTTCAAGTCGGACTCTTTCTGCTCCAGCACCAACGTCACCCGCTAGTCGGTGAGCTTCGTGCGGGACCACCCCTTGTCAGACTGGGGCCTCTCCGTCGATAGCACCAAGCGTGGGTGGATGCATTTAGCATCCATCATGGCTCACTTGCTCCGGAAGCCGTCGGCTTTCTTCCCTGTATCCGAGATCGAGTTGGCCTTGCCGGCTGCGATGAAATTGACACACCTAGAGGCGTGACCCTCCTTGGCACGGAGGAAGAAGAAGTGGCGCAGAAGGGCCATGGACAGCATCACGCCGAGGTACGCCTTGCAATAGTAGGCGAAGATCGACAAAAGAAGGATGGAGTTGGGATGAAGATGCAACGCCTACAGCCCGTAGTGATCAAGGACCTCGTAAAAGAAGTCAGAGAAGGGGGGAACCAGCTCAGCGGCGATGCTGCTCGTGAAGAAGGGGTAGAAGGTGCTTCCCTCGGGCTTAGGCATGTCAGAGCCGGCCCGGAGTCCAATCTTCCCCTTCTCGTTGCTTTCCCCCGCCGTCAGCAAGTGCGTGGCGGCGAGATTCTTCTCCGAAACGTTGGGCGTGTCGAGAGCTGGCTCATACCAAGTCGGCGACGAGGCAGGCTTGACACTCTAGGGCGCCATTAGTCGCCGGTGCGGGAAGGATAGGAGTAGATCTGGAGATTTCAGAGGCAGGGTGCAAGAAAGGGGATGTGAGCAAGTGAAGGCAAACGTTGTCCAGCCCAACCTTTTGACAGTCGGGCAGTTGCCGAGGCAGCATGGGGAAGCGGAGACGCCCACGTCCAATCAACCACCACATGTCGACCAAGGCCGCTGGCTATTGGGGCCTGCGGCGCTCCACGCTTGACCTTTGGCTTCGCCTCGAAGCCAAGCCCGAGCGCGCCTTGCACCCGGGGGCTACTGTCGGCGTTCTGGGAATGGGGGTCTCCAAACTTGCCTGCCTACGGCCCACGGGGTGGCTCTGCGAGCAGGCTCGTACGACCCATCTTCACCAGCAAGGACTCAAGACCCTTGCGTGGCGGACGAGACAAGACCTCCTCAGGAGCGGCCTCACCAGGCTGGCTCATGAGGGGCGGAGAGTTCAAGACCAGGTGAACCTCGCGAGGTTCTAGTGACGTGAGCCATGACGACCAAGGCCAGGTGGGCGCCAGCGTGCATAGTGTCCTTGTTTCCTCTTTGGTGCTAAGGAAGCAGGCGCAGACGCGGAGTACCGAGGCGTCAAGCAAAGGTTTCCATATCAGTGCAACGAGACCAAGACCAGAAGGATGGCAAGACGGAGGTCACCGTGGAGCCCAAGATGGCGTCACCCCCAGAGCCTTTTGTAGGCGAAGACTGCTTTTGTTAGGATAAGCTGTACTCGCTGTCCCCTTTCGAATTGGCCGTTGTTGGCTCCCTTCCCGCTCAATATTTCGGGAGGGGACCAGGGCCTCTACAAATAGGACTAGCCACCACCGTAGTGGGGGGTCGATCGATCGGTCGGACCAAGAGAGACTAGGACAACCACAAGTTCACCAAGCACAAGAACAGCTCTCCTAAGGAGGCTATTCTTCCCCTTGTACTATTCATCCTCAGCCCAAGAGGCAATCCACCACACCACACTGGAGTAGGGTACTCCCTCCGATCCTTTTTACTCTGCACATTGGATTTGCCGAAAGTCAAACTTTGCTAAGTTTGACCAAATTTATATTAGAAATTATTAGCATCTATAATATCTAATAAATATAATATGAAAATATATTCCAAGATGAATCTAATGATATTGGTGTTGTTATGTGAATGTCTATAATTTTTTATATAAATTTGGTCAAAGTTGAATGAGATTTACTTCAGACAAACCTAATATGCAGAGTAAAAAGGACCGGAGGGAGTATTACACCACAACGGTGGCTGATACGTCTCCAACGTATCTATAATTTTTGATTGCTCCATGCTATGTTATCTACTGTTTTCGGCAATATTAGGCTTTATTATCCACTTTTATATTATTTTTGGGACTAACCTATTAACCGGAGGCCCAGCCCAGAATTGCTGTTTTTTTGCTTATTTCAGTGTTTCGAAGAAAAGGAATATCAAACGGAGTCGAAACAGAACGAAATCAACTAGAGAAGTTATTTTTGGAAGGAAAGCTACCGGATGGACTAGGACCCCATGTCAGGAGCCAAGGGAGGTGCTCACGATGGTAGGCCCCCCCTAGGGAGCGCCCCCTGCCTCGTGGGGCCCCCGAAGCTCCACCGACGTACTTCCTGCACCCATATATACTCACGTACCCTAAAACTTCCAGAATAGACAATAGATCGGGAGTTCCACCGCCAGAAGCCTCCGTAGCCACCGAAAACCAATATAGACCCGTTCCGGCACCCTACCGGAGGGGGGAATCCCTCTCCGATGGCCATCTTCATCATCCCGGTGCTCTCCATGACGAGGAGGGAGTAGTTCTCCCTCGGGGCTGAGGGTATGTACCAGTAGCTATGTGTTTGATCTCTCTCTCTTGTGTTCTTGAGATGATACGATCTTGATGTATCGCGAGCTTTGCTATTATATTTGGATCCTATGATGTTTCTTCCCTCCCATCTACTCTCTTGTAATGAATTGAGTTTCCCCTTTGAAGTTATCTTATCGGATTGAGTCTTTAAAGATTTGAGAACACTTGATGTATGTCTTGCCGTGCGTATCTCTGGTGACAATGGGATACCATGTGATTCACTTCATGTATGTTTTGGTGATCAACTTGCGGGTTCCTCCCATGAACCTATGCATAGCGGCTGGCACACGTTTTCGTCGTGATTCTTTGGTAGAAACTTTGGGGCACTCTTTGAGGTTCTATGTGTTGGTTGAATAGATGAATCTGAGATTGTGTGATGTATATCGTATAATCATACCCACGGATACTTGAGGTGACATTGGAGTATCTAGGTGACATTAGGGTTTTGATTGATTTGTGTCTTAAGGTGTTATTCTAGTACGAACTCTAGGGCTGTTTGTGACACTTATAGGAATAGCCCAACGGATTGATTGGAAAGAATAACTTTGAGGTGGTTTCGTACCCTACCATAATCTCTTCGTTCGTTCTCCGCTATTAGTGACTTTGGAGTGACTCTTTGTTACATGTTGAGGGATAGTTATGTGATCCAATTATGTTAGTATTGTTGAGGGAACTTGCACTAGTGAAAGTATGAACCCTAGGCCTTATTTCCTATCATTGCAATACCGTTTACGCTCACTTTTATCATTAGTTACCTTGCTGTTTTTATAATTTCAGATTACAAATTCTCATATCTGTCATCCATATACCACTTGTATCACCATCTCTTCGCCGAACTAGTGCACCTATACAATTTACCATTGTATTGGGTGTGTTGGGGACACAAGAGACTCTTTGCTATTTGGTTGCAGGGTTGCTTGAGAGAGACCATCTTCATCCTACGCCTCCTACGGATTGATAAACCTTAGGTCATCCACTTGAGGGAAATTTGCTACTGTCCTACAAACCTCTGCACTTGGAGGCCCAACAATGTCTACAAGAAGAAGGTTGTATAGTAGACATCAAGCTCTTTCCTGGCGCTGTTGCCGGGGAGGTTAGTGCTCGAAGGTATATCTTTAGATCTTGCAATCGAGTCTTTTAGTTTCTTGTTTTATCACTAGTTTAGTTTATAAAAGAAAACTATAAAAAATGGAATTGGGTTTGTCTCATACGCTTCACCTTTTTAATATCTTTCGTGAGTATGATGGAAAGGATAATTGTGCTCAAGTGCTAGAAGAAGAAATCTATAAAATGTTTGGCACTAAATATTTGAATGATGAGCATGATTGCAATATTGTTAGTATGAATTTCTTGAATATCCATGATGCTAATGATATGCAAAGCCACAAGCTTGGGGAAGCTATGTTTGATGAAGATGATATTTTTTGTCCCCCAAGTTTTGTTGAGTAAATTTATTATGATGAAAGCATGCCTCCTATCTATGATGATTATTGTGATGACACGTATGCTTGAAAGAATAATTATAACAATGAAACATGCCATCTTGATTTCAATTTTCAATCCTATGATAGTTACTTTGTTGAGTTTGCTCCCACTATTATTCATGAGAAGAATTTTGCTTATGTGGAGAGTAGTAAATTTTCTATGTTTGTAGATCATGAAAAGAATGCTTTAGGTGCTGGTTATATTGTTGAATTCATTCATGATGCTACTGAAAATTATTATGAGGGAGGAATATATGCTTGTAGGAATTTCAATAATATCAAGTTTCCTCTCTATGTGCTTAAATTTTTGAAGTTTTGCTTGCTTTACCTTCCTATGCAAGTTGATTCTTGTTCCCATAAGTTGTTTCCTCAAAAAATCCCTATGCATAGGATGTATGTTAGACTTAAATGTGCTAGTCATATTCTTCATGATGCTCTCTTTATGTTACAATTCTTATCCTTTATGTGAGCATCATTGAAATCATCATGCCTAGCTAGGGGCGTTAAACGATAGCGCTTGTTGGGAGGCAACCCAATTTTATTTTTGTTCCTTGATTTTTGTTCCTGTTTAGTAATAAATAATTCATATAGACTCTGTTTAGATGTGGTTTTATGCTTTTAATTAGTGTTTGTGCCAAGTAGAACCTTTGGGAAGACTTGGGGAAAGTCTGGTTGATCATGCTGTAAAAACAGAAACTTTAGCTCTCACGAGAATTGCTGCCATATTTATTTGGAAAGTGATATTTAGTTAATTCTTTTTTCATATGATTAATAGATAAATTCCTCAGGTCCAGCAATTTATTTGAGAATTTTATGAGTTCCAGAAGTATACGTTTGATCCAGATTACTACAGACTGTTCTGTTTTTGACAGATTCTGTTTTTCATGTGTTGTTTACTTATTTTGATGAATCTATGGCTAGTAAAATAATTTATAAACCATAGAGAAGTTTGAATACAGTAGGTTTAACACCAATATAAATAAATAATGAGTTAATTATAGTACCTTGAAGTGGTGATTTATTTTCTTATACTAACGGAGCTTATGCGTTTTCTGTTAAGTTTTGTGTTGTGAAGTTTTCAAGTTTTGGGTAAGGATTCGATGGACTATGGAATAAGGAGTGGCAAGAGCCTAATCTTGGGGATTCCAAAGGCACCCCAAGGTAATATTCAAGGATATCCAAGAGCCTAAGCTTGGGGATGCCCCGGAAGGCATCCCCTCTTTCGTCTTCGTTCATCGGTAACTTTACTCGGAGCTATATTTTTATTCGCCACATGATATGTGTTTTGCTTGGAGCATCAATTTATTTTGTTAATATTTGCTTGCTGTTATTTAGAACAATGTTTTGCATCTTTTATTCTAATAAAAGTGGCATTGATAGTCTTTACTATGCCTATGTTACAAGTCCACATGTTGCTGTTTGAAAACAGAAAGTTTACCGCTGTTGCAATAATTCCCTAGAAAATTGAGAAGGTGATAAAATGTTGAAACCTTTTGCATATTAAGATCTGATAAATTTAATAAAGTGGGGATTTTCTTTCATAATTTTTGGAGTTAGGGAAGTATGGATGTTGCTGCATTCTTTACAGACTGTCCTGTTTAGGCAGCTTGCTGTTATGTTTGCATTGTTTGCATATGTTTGCTTCTTTAATAATTCTATTTGAGGATAGGACTATTAAATATGCAGAGGCATTTAGTATGCAATGTTTAATAATAATTTTAGTGATTTTCTATAGTAGAGTATGATAAGGTTTTTGCAATGGTTTATACTAACTTATCTCACGAGTCCTTGTTGAGTTTTGTGTGGATGAAGCTTTTGAGATTTAGGGAGACCGTGATACGAGAGGAATTAAGGAGACAAAAAAGCTCAAGCTTGGGGATGCCCAAGGCATCCCAAGATAATATTTCAAGAAGACTCAAGCATCTAAGCTTGTGGATGCCCCGGTTGGCATCCCACCTTTCTTCTTCAACAACTATCGGTTAGTTTCGGTTGATCCTAAGTTTTTGCTTCTTCACATGATGTTTGCCATTCTTAGAATGTCATTTTACTTTTATTTACTTTCTGTTTGAATAAAATACCAAGATCTGAAATTCTTAAATGTTAGACAGTCTTCACATAGTTGCATAATTATTCAACTACTCATTGATCTTCACTTATATCTTCCGGAGTAGTTTGTTGTTGCTCTAGTGCTTCACTGTGACGCCCGGGTAGTTAAGCTACAGTAAACCTCTGTTAATGATCCACGTAACGATGGTTACTGTTGCTAATCTCGTGTTAGTTCGAAACCGATTCAAATTCAAATTCAAAATCAAGTCAAACGGGAAGTTTTTCAAACGTTAAAACTAAAATGTTCAAAATTGGACAAATAAATCCTAAGTCATAATGGTGGAGGAACCACATTTTTTGTAAAAAGGATTAAAAGCACTAAAATGATTTAAACAGTAGCAAAACAACTATTTGAACGACTTTGGTATTATATAAAATACTAAACTATTTTATATCAGGGTAAAACTTTTTATAGTAGTGGATTGTTCTGAAACATTATTTTAGGGGCTATAGATATATTTTATTAAATTAAAATTAATGTGTAACTAAAATAAAACAGAAAAGAAAAATATGAAAAGAAAAAAAAGAGAATAAAACAACCCCCCCACTAGGCCACTCGGCCCAGTTGGGTACCGCCGCCCGCATGGGCCGGCCCACCCGCACCCCTTATCCCCTCACCCCCCGCAAAACCTAACCACCCACATCCCCACTCCCCCCCCCCCCGCGCGATCTGAATCGGGGCCGCCCCAACGCACCTCGCCCCGATCCCCTTGCCCCCGAGCCCGACGCCGGGGCTCGACGCCGCCCCATCGTCGCCGGGCTGCCCCGCCCCACCACTCCGTCGTCGGAACGCCATCGCCGCCGCCTCGCTCCACCAATCCTCCCCGAACGACCTCCACGCGCTCGACGCCGTCGCCGGAGACCACCTCGCCGGACTGCCTCCCCTACGTCACCGGCGTCCCCGTCTTCCTCCTCGCGCCTCGCTGCCCAGTCCCCTGCAACCCCTTGTGAGCGCCACCCCCATCTTCCTCTCTGACCCCGCGCCGGAATCGTCCTCGACGGGACTCGCTCGCCCGCGTGCTCCCGCAGCTCCGCCCGACCCTTGCCCCGTAGCCTTCCCCGCGGCCTGGTGCCCGCGGCCACCCCGCCGTGCACCGCGGCCTCTGCTTCGCCTCACTGCGGCCCCCCCTGCTGGCCTCGCCCACCGCCGCACGGCCACGCGTCGCCGGCCATGCCACCCGATCGCCCGCTGCTAAGGCCGATCCCCCCCGCCACCTCGCCTGCCTCCGCCCAGCAGCCCCCCTTCACCCCCTTCGGCACCCTAGCGGCTACCGCACCGGCCGGCTCGGCCATGGCCGCTGGCTGCGTGCGTGCCCCGCCCAGCCCGGACATGTCCGGCGCGCCAAAGGGTGTGGCCTGGACATTGTCCGGCCATGTGTGGTGCTGCCCTGGACGTGTCCGGCTGGACATTGTCCAGTGGCCCAGTGCTACTGTCAGTAAAATAATAATAATAATAATAATAATACTAATTAAATTAATTTAAAAAATGAATTAATAAATAATAACTAAAATTAATTAATTGATTAAAGGATTAATTAAATTAATTAATCTTGATTAGATTAACCTAATTACTAGTTAACTAAATTAACCCCTGATTAGCCTAATCAGCCAATGACATGCGGGACCCACACATAGTTGACCCAGTCAACTGCACAGTTGACTGCTGACATCACTCTGATGTCATGCCTATGTCAGCACACACTGTTTTGGATAATGTTGGAATTAAATATATAATTAAAATCAGAAAATGATTTAAATCTTTAGAAAATCATATCTTTTAATCCGTAATTCGGATGAAAATACTTTGTACATGAAAGTTGCTCAGAAGGACGAGACGAATTCGAATACGCAGCCCGTTCATCCGCCACGCATCCCTAGCGTAGCAAACACGCAACTTTCCCCCTCCGGCTCCTTTGTCCGAAAACGTGAAACACCGGAATTACTTTCCCGGATGTTTCCCCCCTTCACCGGTACCACCCCGTACCGCGTTAGGGCGCACCTAGCATCACGCTTTGTCATGTCATGCATCATCATGCATTTGTTTGCATTATATTTATTGTTTCTTCCCCCTCTTCTCTCGCTAGACACCGAGACCGACGCCGCTGCTACCCAGTACGACTACGGAGTTGACGACCCCTCTCTCTTGCCAGAGCAACCAGGCAAGCCCCCCCTTTGATCACCAGATATCGCCTACTCCTTTCTCTACTGCTTGCATTAGAGTAGTGTAGCATGTTACCGCTTTCCGTTAATCCTATTCTGATGCATAGCCTGTCCTTGCTACTACTGTTGTTACCTTTACCTGCAATCCTAATGCTTAGTATAGGATGCTAGTTTATCATCAGTGGCCATACATTCTTGTCCGTCTGCCATGCTATATTATCGGGCCGTGATCACTCGGGAGGTGATCACGGGTATATACTATATACTTTATACATGATACATGTGGTGACGAAAGACGAGTCGGCTTGTGGAGCACCCGCGAGTGATTCATGGATTGGGGGCTGAAAGGATCTTTGTCCCAACGGCCCTCTGTGTGGATCTTTGTGGCGAAGCGACAGGGCAAGTTGTGACCGCCTAGGACAGAGGTGGGCCTGGCCCTGGTCGGTGTTCGCGGATACTTAACACGTTTAATGAGATCTTGGTATTTGATCTGATTCTGGCTACTGGCCTATACGCACTAACCATCTACGCGGGGACAGTTATGGGCACTCGACGTCGTGGTATCAGCCGAAGCACTTCATGACGCCAGCGACTGAGCGGCGCGCGCCGGGTTGGACCGCGTAACGTGACTTCCTTTGTAATGGAGGTTGCTAGGTCTGCTCTCCGGCCGCGTACGCAACGTGCAGGTGTGCTATGGGCGACGGGCCCAGACCCTTGTGCGCTTAGGTTTAGACCGGCGTGCTGGCCTCTTTGTTGTGCCTAGGTGGGGCTGCGACGTGTTGATCTTCCGCGGCCGGGCATGACCCAGAAAAGTGTGTCCGGCCAAATGGGATCGAGCGTGTTGGGTTATGTGGTGCACCCCTGCAGGGAAGTTAATCTATTCGAATAGCCGTGATCTTCGGTAACAGGACGACTTGGAGTTGTACCTTGACCTTATGACAACTAGAACTGGATACTTAATAAAACACACCCTTCCATGTACCAGATACAACCGGTGGTCGCTCTCTCACAGGGCGACGAGGGGAGGATCATCGGTTAGGATTATGCTATACGATGCTACTTGGAGGTCTTCAGTCTACTCTCTTCTACATGCTGCAAGACGGCGGCTGCCAGAAGCGTAGTCTTCGAAAGGACTAGCTATCCCCCTCTTATTCCGGCATTCTGCAGTTCAGTCCACATATGATAGCCTTATTCCAGTTGATACCAATGCATACATATGTAGTGTAGCTCCTTGCTTGCGAGTACTTTGGATGAGTACTCACGGTTGCTTTCTCCCTCTTTTCCACCTATCCCTTCTACCTGGTTGTCGCAACCAGATGCTGGAGTCCAAGAGCCAGACGCCACCATTGATGACGACTACTACTACTCGGGAGGTGCCTACTACTACGTGCAGCCCGCTGACGATGGCCAGGAGTAGTTTAGGAGGGTCCCAGGTAGGAGGCCTGCGCCTCTTCCGATCTGTATCCCAGTTTGTGCTAGCCTTCTTAAGGCAAACTTGTTTAACTTATGTATGTACTCAGATATTGTTGCTTCCGCTGACTCGTCTATGATCGAGCTCTTGTATTCGAGCCCTCGAGGCCCCTGGCTTGTAATATGAT
This sequence comes from Triticum aestivum, assembly GCF_018294505.1. Lineage (NCBI taxonomy): Eukaryota > Viridiplantae > Streptophyta > Magnoliopsida > Poales > Poaceae > Triticum > Triticum aestivum. The sequence continues at coordinate 566,849,953 of NC_057809.1, read as the reverse complement.
GCTTGTATGACTTATTTTATTTGTAGAGTTGTGTTGTGATATCTTCCCGTGGGTCCCTGATCTTGATCGTACCCGTTTGTGTGTATGATTAGTGTACGGTCGAATCGGGGGCGTCACAAGTTGGTATCAGAGCCGACTGCCTGTAGGAATTCCCCTTCCAGACTCCTTGGCCGAAGTTGAGTCTAGTCATTATAAAACTTTTACTAACATGGCGGTGTGCCTTACGGGCCCACGTCGCCATTGGGTGGTATTAGGATCTTTTATTCCTCGTCTATACTCTGGGATTCTGACTCTCTCCTACTCGGGTTAAATGATTTTGCTAAAATCTAACTCTAGGTTCTCGTTACCACTTCCTGCCGAAGAGCCCCTTCATTACAGATGATCGACTGCTTCAACAGAAGATTCTGACAATACTCTCCGATGTTCTCCCGAAACCTTATGCCATTGCTTTTGAAATTCCCTACCACCGAAATATCCCTATGGGTAAGTATTTAGACCTGTCGTGCTTACTTTTATTCCCAGTCGATCTTGTTATTATAAGATACCCCGAGAATACTTTGTGCCTACTGCCTTGCAGTTCTTTGCCACATGCATATCACTATGGATAATTTCTCGCATTTATCGAGTATCCGCTCATCCCCAGATATTCATGCCGTTCACAAAATTCTTCGAAATACCATTCGGTCTTTCGAAAATCCTGAGCAACCTATTGCTCCTGAAATTCTTGCTTGCTTGCATTATGGTTAATCCCGTAAGTATAGTAATCTTATTGGCAACCTTTGTCAATATCATTTTGAGTCCATTGATTCAATATGTTGCTAATGCTCGCAATCCTCACTCAGATCATAGAATTCATCCTTCCGGGTCAGATGTCATTTAAAACGTAGTCTATACAACTTGTCCGTCCTTGATCAGAGCGTTTGCTCCTGATCCCTTGATTTGAAAATCATAATTCCTTTGTTATTTAAACGTTGAATTATTCAGATGTTCTGTAAAACGATGCATTTGCATTCTTTCTTCCTCTGATTGGGTATCGATACTCACATCAGCTCCATTGTGGATCACCATATCCACTATTGGATTATTATCCGACAATGTCCTTCATAATTAATCACCTTGTGAGTTCTTTCTCCGATACATAATGTCTTTGGTAATTTGTATCCTCTCCTTTTGCCAACCATGCTCTGCTTTCGAGCTGGTAATATTTACTCTCAAAGCTTGTGGTATATGTTTCCACGATACCCTGACGGGTTGAACCTATGCCTTCCTTAATTTGTGTGACCTCGAAAGTTATGCGGGTTATACCCTGCTGACGCTTCGTCAGATAACTTTCCAACACTACAACTTCGAAAAGGGGAGGTAAATGTAAGGTTAAGCATTGAAGAAGTGGGAGTCGACCTTGAACTTTGTGTTCATGCCCATGGACACGATGTAGATCTTATCATTGAAGCTTATCTTAAATTAATTACTCCCTTGGTATAAGTTCATATTATATCTGGGATCTGGCCTTTTTCAATCGTGGTTTCGACCATGTTCTCTTTTAGGTACCGTTTCTCGTGCAAGTTTAAGCACTTGTCTTCTGCAGAGCAATACCCCAGTCCAACCTCTACTTTGATCTGTCGTCGAGTATTACCCCCTGGTATCTCGAGGATACCACGGGATACATAACTTCTTATGAGTTCTTCATCAACTAATATTCTTGCCGATTCCATTTTTCCAACGGGTTCTCAGTTGTTAGAACCCCTCAAGGATACCGACAACTGAATTGAGTCCGCACTACGATCCAACAACTCTTGGTAACCTTCATTACTTACGAGTCTGAACTCGATCACGTCATTCTGAGCCTACTCGGCTATATCATTATCGTGCCAAATTTTAACTGTGCTACCTGGTCCTTCTTTCCGGAGCACAACTTCGACGATGGGCTAAGCTTACGTCGATCTTCCTTGTCTTATCGTTTCACCTCAAACAACAAGCTTGATTTCAAGTTTGTGTCGTACCCATGGTTCCAATAACCTTTCGCTTCATCATTCGTTTGACTTGATGTCATCGCCGACCGATTACATCTCCATGAAACCTCTCGACAGAAATTGTCATGATCATCATCAACATTTCGAGCTCCTCAAGGATATCAATTGAATTCCTGATGAGAAATACCATCCTTGCCCTCGATGATTTGTGTTATCATCGACCACTCGATTGCCTTCCGTTCAACACAAACTTGTTCGTGTTTTGTGTTATACCTTGAGATCCTTGCTATCCAGCATTTGTTCTCCTTTACCTTGGAGTATTACCATCGTTTATGTCAAGAATGTTGTGAGAATTTCACCACCTCTTAAGAATTCTTGGTATCGTGATACTTCTCACCATCACCATTCTTTCTTGGTCCTCGTGTTGATTTCAACCGGGGTACCAACAAGTGAATGGTGTTGTTTGGATTTTGCACTTCTAGCAACTCTATTGCTTTGAAGTTAATGGTCGGCCGTTCATTCTTAGACTATTGATTATTGAATCACCATTCTGACATTGGTCGTGCAACCCAACCCATATTTGGGGCGCACCTTTCAACCAATGTTTAATTGTGAATGTTTTCCTTGAGCATACATCATTATATCATTTGATCCGACAAATGTTATCTCCTTGTTCACATAACTGTGGAAATCCATCTTTTTGGATACCCCGTTGAATTATCGCTAAGTCCATCAGCCACCTCCTCATCCTCTCCTTGGCTTAATGATGAATCCCTTCGTGTATCCAGAGTCTGACCTTTGCTTGAAGACCATGGCAATGCTACCTCGAAGCATGTCTATGGTACTCCGATTTTCAACAAGAACTTTTGAAGCCCAATGTTAAATGTTTCCTGCTCAATTATCCAAACACCACTGTATGGGTAATGTCATGAAATTTCTCTCCCCTTACCTAAAGAGTCTTCTACATTATATCCTGTCATGGATATCATGATCTGCTTATCCTTGGGAAGGATATATCCTTGAACATGTGTTTAAACACATTTTCCTTTCCATTGTTCTATTTAAACTGATGATCATGTTTTTCTTTCCATTGCTGGTTTAACCTTTTTTTTGTGTGAGCTATATGATCTAGGCATTAGTATTCTCCTGGTTATGTAAACACCTCGGTGTACAATTCTGTCAGCAAGACCCTGTTTCTACTGTTGATGACTTCTGGTAACCGCCGATGGACGAGAACTTTGCCTATTGGTCCGCCTCGTTCAACTAGCAGGAAAAATGGTTCTCTTCATCCCTCGCCCTTCATACCGATGTTGTTGCCGACATAACTGACATGCTACTCTATGACATGCCTTGCTATCATGATCGTGCAAGATGTCACCGCTCCTATTTTTAACCCACATGGTGGGTCCATAACCCATAGTTCCATAGGATCGAAACCTGACTCTCCTGTACACCACATGTTCCCAAGGTTGTTCCTCGCGCTTGATTTCGTACGTAATTCACGGACCACCTGTCTAGTGATCTATTCTGGTATGAGGCGCAATACCTATTCTCGTTGCCCTGAAACCCTTTCACCTACTGATTAGGCATCGAATGATTGCCTATCCGTTGGAGATTCTCATGGTACCTTCTTACTTTGCTCTCGATATCTTCTTAAGTTTCAAATCGAGAGATACTTATGCTTCTTCCCTGAGTTAACCGTCTGATGCTCGATCTTGTTAGGATCCATCCATATCGAGTTTTCCCTTTTTACCCTTTCGTAATTACGGTGAAGATCCTGAAAGGACGACAACTTCATCATGATGACCTGAAGCAGAGAAGTGAAGACATCAACATAGTGGATAGACCTCTTCGAGAAGCTCAACCAAGACGAGAAGATTCGTTAGAATATCGTAACCAGACCTTTCCCCCCTTACTCCCCTCTTAAATCTCGGGACGAGATTTCTTGTAGTGGAGGAGAATTGTGACGTCCGGGTAGTTAAGCTACAGTAAACCTCTGTTAATGATGCCACGTCATGATGGTTACTGTTGCTAATCTCGTGTTAGTTCGAAACCGATTCAAATTCAAATTCAAAATCAAGTCAAACGGTAAGTTTTTCAAACGTTAAAACTAAAATGTTCAAAATGGGACAAATAAATCCTAAGTCATAATGGTGGAGGAACCACATTTTTTGTAAAAAGGATTAAAAGCACTAAAATGATTTAAACAGTAGCAAAACAACTATTTGAATGACTTTGGTATTTTATAAAATACTAAACTATTTTATATCAGGGTAAAACATTTTATAGTAGTGGATTGTTCTGAAACATTATTTTAGGGGCTATAGATATATTTTATTAAATTAAAATTAATGTGTAACTAAAATAAAACAGAAAAGAAAAATATGAAAAAAAAAGATAATAAAACAACCCCCCACTGGGCCACTCGGCCCAGTTGGGTACCGCCGCCCGCATGGGCCGGCCCACCCGCACCCCTTATCCCCTCACCCCCCGCAAAACCTAACCACCCACATCCCCACTCTCCCCCCCCCCCCCGCGCGATCTGAATCGGGGCCGCCCCAACGCACCTCGCCCCGATCCCCTTGCCCCCGAGCCCGACGCCGGGGCTCGACGCCGCCCCATCGTCGCCGGGCTGCCCCGCCCCACCACTCCGTCGTCGGAACGCCATCGCCGCCGCCTCGCTCCACCAATCCTCCCCGAACGACCTCCACGCGCTCGACGCCGTCGCCGGAGACCACCTCGCCGGACTGCCTCCCCTACGTCACCGGCGTCCCCGTCTTCCTCCTCGCGCCTCGCTGCCCAGTCCCCTGCAACCCCTTGTGAGCGCCACCCCCATCTCCCTCTCTGACCCCGCGCCGGAATCGTCCTCGACGGGACTCGCTCGCCCGCGTGCTCCCGCAGCTCCGCCCGACCCTTGCCCCGTAGCCTTCCCCGCGGCCTGGTGCCTGCGGCCACCCCGCCGTGCACCGCGGCCTCTGCTTCGCCTCGCTGCGGCCCCCCCTGCTGGCCTCGCCCACCGCCGCACGGCCACGCGTCGCCGGCCATGCCACCCGATCGCCCGCTGCTAAGGCCGATCCCCCCCGCCACCTCGCCTGCCTCCGCCCAGCAGCCCCCCTTCACCCCCTTCGGCACCCTAGCGGCTACCGCACCGGCCGGCTCGGCCATGGCCGCTGGCCGCGTGCGTGCCCCGCCCAGCCCGGACATGTCCGGCGCGCCAAAGGGTGTGGCCTGGACATTGTCCGGCCATGTGTGGTGCTGCCCTGGACGTGTCCGGCTGGACATTGTCCAGTGGCCCAGTGCTACTGTCAGTAAAATAATAATAATAATAATAATAATAATAATAATAATAAAATTAATTTTAAAAAAATGAATTAATAAATAATAACTAAAATTAATTAAAATGACAATTAATTAATTGATTAAAGGATTAATTAAATTAATTAATCTTGATTAGATTAACCTAATTACTAGTTAACTAAATTAACCCCTGATTAGCCTAATCAGCCAATGACATGCGGGACCCACACATAGTTGACCCAGTCAACTGCACAGTTGACTGCTGACATCACTCTGATGTCATGCCTACGTCATCACACACTGTTTTGGATAATGTTGGAATTAAATATATAATTAAAATCAGAAAATGTTTGAAATCTTTAGAAAATCATATCTTTTAATCCGTAATTCGGATGAAAATACTTTGTACATGAAAGTTGCTCAGAACGACGAGACGAATTTGAATACGTAGCCCATTCATCCGCCACGCATCCCTAGCGTAGCAAACACGCAACTTTCCCCCTCCGGCTCCTCTGTCCAAAAACGTGAAACACCGGGAATACTTTCCCGGATGTTTCCCCCCTTCACCGGTACCACCTCGTACCGCGTTAGGGCGCACCTAGCATCACGCTTTGTCATGTCATGCATCATCATGCATTTGTTTGCATTATATTTATTGTTTCTTCCCCCTCTTCTCTCGCTAGACACCGAGACCGACGCCGCTGCTACCCAGTACGACTACGGAGTTGACGACCCCTCTCTCTTGCCAGAGCAACCAGGCAAGCCCCCCCTTTGATCACCAGATATCGCCTACTCTTTTCTCTACTGCTTGCATTAGAGTAGTGTAGCATGTTACTGCTTTCCGTTAATCCTATTCTGATGCATAGCATGTCCTTGCTACTACTGTTGTTACCTTTACCTGCAATCCTAATGCTTAGTATAGGATGCTAGTTTATCATCAGTGGCCATACATTCTTGTCCGTCTGCCATGCCATATTATCGGGCCGTGATCACTCGGGAGGTGATCACGGGTATATACTATATACTTTATACATGATACATGTGGTGACGAAAGACGGGTCGGCTTGTGGAGCACCCGCGAGTTATTCATGGATTGGGGGCTGAAAGGACCTTTGTCCCAACGGCCCTCTGTGTGGATCTTTGTGGCGAAGTGACAGGGCAGGTTGTGACCGCCTAGGAGAGAGGTGGGCCTGGCCCTGGTCGGTGTTCACAGATACTTAACACGTTTAACGAGATCTTGGTATTTGATCTGAGTCTGGCTACTGGCCTATACGCACTAACCATCTACGCGGGGACAACTATGGGCACTCGACGTCGTGGTATCAGCCGAAGCACTTCGTGACGCCAGCGACTGAGCGGCGCGCGCCGGGTTGGACCGCGTAACGTGACTTCCTTTGTAATGGAGGTTGCTAGGTCTGCTCTCCGGCCGCGTACGCAACGTGCAGGTGTGCTATGGGCAACGGGCCCAGACCCCTGTGCGCTTAGGTTTAGACCGGCGTGCTGGCCTCTCTGTTGTGCCTAGGTGGGGCTGCGACGTGTTGATCTTCCGCGGCCGGGCATGACCCAGAAAAGTGTGTCCGGCCAAATGGGATCAAGCGTGTTGGGTTATGTGGTGCACCCCTGCAGGGATGTTAATCTATTCGAATAGCCGTGATCTTCGGTAACAGGACGACTTGGAGTTGTACCTTGACCTTATGACAACTAGAACTGGATACTTAATAAAACACACCCTTCCAAGTACCATATACAACCGGTGGTCACTCTCTCACAAGGCGACGAGGGGAGGATCATCGGTTAGGATTATGCTATACGATGCTACTTGGAGGTCTTCAGTCTACTCTCTTCTACATGCTGCAAGACGGCGGCTGCCAGAAGCGTAGTCTTCGAAAGGACTAGCTATCCCCCTCTTATTCCGGCATTCTGCAGTTCAGTCCACATATGATAGCCTTCTTCCAGTTGATACCAATGCATACATATGTAGTGTAGCTCCTTGCTTGCGAGTACTTTGGATGAGTACTCACGGTTGCTTTCTCCCTCTTTTCCACCTATCCCTTCTACCTGGTTGTCGCAACCAGATGCTGGAGTCCAGGAGCCAGACGCCACCGTTGATGACGACTACTACTACTCGGGAGGTGCCTACTACTACGTGCAGCCCGCTGACGACGGCCACGAGTAGTTTAGGAGGGTCCCAGGCAGGGGGCCTGCGCCTCTTCTGATCTGTATCCCAGTTTGTGCTAGCCTTCTTAAGGCAAACTTGTTTAACTTATGTCTATACTCAGATATTGTTGCTTCCGCTGACTCGTCTATGATCGAGCTCTTGTATTCGAGCCCTCGAGGCCCCTGGCTTGTAATATGATGCTTGTATGACTTATTTTATTTGTAGAGTTGTGTTGTGATATCTTCCCGTGGGTCCCTGATCTTGATCGTACCCGTTTGCGTGTATGATTAGTGTACGGTCGAATCGGGGGCATCACATTCACTTATATCTTTTTAGAGCACGGTGGTGGTATTATAGAAATAGATGAACTCTCATGCTTCACTTATATCATTTTGAGAGTCTTAAATAGCATGGTAATTTTCTTAAATAATCATAATATGCTAGGCATCCAAGAATAGTAAAAACTTGCATATAGAGTATTGAATACTAAGAGAAGTTTGATGCTTGATGATTGTTTTGAGATATGGAGATAATAATATCAAAATCGTGCTAGTTGAGTAGTTGTGAATTTGAGAAATGCATGTGTTGATGTTTGCAAGTCCCATAGCATGCACGTATGGTTAACGTTGTGTAACAAATTTGAAACATGAGGTGTTATTTGATTGTCTTCCTTATGAGTGGCGGTCGGGGACGAGCGATGGTCTTTTCCTACCAATCTATCCCCCTAGGAGCATGCGCGTAGTACCGAGGTTTTTGATGACTTGTAGATTTTTGCAATAAGTATGTGAGTTCTTTATGACTAATGTTGAGTCCATGGATTATACGCACTCTCACCCTTCCATCCTTGCTAGCCTCTTCGGTACCGTGCACTGCCCTTTCTCACATTGAGAGTTGGCGCAAACTTCGCCAGTGAATCCAAACCTCGTGATATGATACGCTCTTTCACACATAAACCTCCTTATATCTTCCTCAAAACAGCCACCATACCTACCTATTATGGCATTTCCATAGCCATTCCGAGATATATTGCCATGAAACTTTCCATCATTCCGTTCATCATGACACATTCATCATTGTCATATTGCTTGGCATGATCATGTAGTTGACATAGTATTTGTGGCAAAGCCACCTTCATAATTATTTCATACATGTCACTCTTGATTCATTGCATATCCCGGTACACCGCTGGAGGCATTCATATAGAGCCATATTTGTTCTAGTATTGAGTTGTAATCATTGAGTTGTAAATAAATAGAAGTGTGATGATCATCATTATTAGAGCATTGTCCCAAGCGAGGAATAAAAAAAAGAAAGGCCATAAAAAAAGAGAAGGCCCCCCAAAAAAGAGAAAGGCCATAAAAAAAGGAAAGGCCCCAAAAAAATTGAGAGAAAAAGAGAGAAGGGACAATGTTACTATCTTTTACCACACTTGTGCTTCAAAGTAGCACCATGATCTTCATAGTAGAGAGCCTCTCATGTTATCACTTTCATATACTAGTGGGAATTTTTCATTATAGAACTTGGCTTGTATATTCGAACAATGGGCCTCCTCAAGTGCCCTAGGTCTTCATGAGCAAGCAAGTTGGATGCACACCCACTAGTTTCTTTTGTTGAGCTTTCATACATTTATAGCTCTAGTGCATCCTTTGCATGGCAATCCCTACTCCTTGCATTAACATCAATCGGTGGGCATCTCCATAGCCCATTGCTTAGCCTCATTGATGTGAGACTTTCTCCCTTTTTGTCTTCTCCACATAACCCCCCTCATTATTCTATTCCACCCATAGTGCTATATCCATGGCTCGCGCTCATGTATTGCGTGGAAGTTTATAGGTTTGAGATTACTAAAGTATGAAACAATTGCTTGGCTTGTCATCGGGGTTGTGCATGATGAGAGCATTCTTGTGTGACGAAAATGGAGCATGACTAAACTATATGATTTTGTAGGGATGAACTTTCTTTGGCCATGTTATTTTGAGAAGACATAATTGCTTAGTTAGTATGCTTGAAGTATTATCATTTTTATGTCAATATGAACTTTTGTCTTGAATCTTTTGGATCTGAATATTCATACCACAATTAAGAAGAATTACATTAAAATTATGCGAAGTAGCACTCGGCATAAAAAAATCAGTTTTTATCATTTACCTACTCGAGGACGAGCAGGAATTAAGCATGGGGATGCTGATACATCTCCAACGTATCTATAATTTTTGGTTGCTCCATGCTATGTTATCTACTGTTTTGGGCAATATTGGGCTTTATTATCCACTTTTATATTATTTTTGGGACTAACCTATTAACCGGAGGCCCAGCCCAGAATTGATGTTTTTTTTCCTATTTCAGTGTTTCGAAGAAAAGGAATATCAAACGGAGTCGAAACGGAACGAAATCAACTCGAGAAGTTATTTTTGGAAGGAAAGCTACCGGGTGGACTTGGACCCCACGTCAGGAGCCAAGGGAGGTGCTTGTCGTGGTTCTAAGTCTGACAATAATGTAGGGGGGTAGGTATGGAGAGGCAAGATCTTAGCTATGGAGAGGTTGTAAGCACACGAGGTTTACGAGTTCAGGCCCTTCTCGGAGGAAGTAATAGCCCTACGTCTCGGAGCCCGGAGGCGGTCGACTGGATTATGCATGTATGAATTACAGGGGTACAAACCCTTTACACTGAGGAGGGGGTGGCTTATATAGAGTTCGCCGGACCCCTCTAGCCCTCAGTTGTGCAGGGTTTTAAATACATTAAGGTGAGGCGTTACTGGTAACGCCTCTAATAAAGTGCTATGATGACCATAAAAGCTACTTAATAACCGATCATTAGCATGCGGAGTGCCTTTAGGTCTCCGGGCCGTCGAGTGATTGGACCTTGGTCGAGTGATTGCTTCTTGGTCGAGTGTCTTCGAGTCTGTCGAGAGGAACACCTCCAAGTCGATTGACAGGTGATTTCTTCTTGAGATGTCCTTGGGTAGGGCAGCTGGGACAGGTCCATGACCCTACCCTAGGTACATAGCTTCATCATTAGCCCCCGAATGGATCGAGGTTTGAGTGGGGAAGGAGTTGAGCACTTCTCCGACTCATTTTTCATGCCATGAGCATATCTTGTTTCGGATCAATGAACCTGAGTGATGACAACAACTTCCTTTTCAGTCGCCTTGATCCATTCTTAGTTTTTGTCAAGTGAGTTTCTTTACTTGAGAGGCTCCGAGTGACAGCGTGGAGGAGATCTTCGGTCTGACAAGTTGTTCTGCTGCCCACAGATTTCGCGGGATCCGAATTTTGGGAAGCGCGCGGGACGGGGGAGGCCGCAGTAATCGGATGGGATAGGGCGGAGCCGCCTCGATCCCCGCGCCGCCATTTTTGCCACGTATCGCGCGCACAATTGTTATGGGATTTGACAGGACCGCCTGGGCCTACTAGTCAGCCACTCGAAAGCGGCCTCATATAAGGCGTTGGACCGGGGTTTCTTGCATAGTGCGTTCCCATTCTCTCTTCTCCTCTTCAGGCTCCTTCGTTGTGCTCGCTCTTGCCCCAGCTCCACCGCTCCGTACGCATCTCGCCGATGACGATGGGGAAGGAGAAGACGGCGGCTCTGGAGCAGGCGAAGAGGGCGATGGCAAAGGCGAAGGGGAAGGCGACTAGTCGGGGTGGATCTTGGCCTGCCGAAGGGCTGGATCCAGGGCGACTGGATCCGCTCGACGATCACTCAAGAAGACCTCGACGACCTAGCCGAAGGAGGGCTGATCCCCCATGAATCGGCACGACTTCCGGGGAAGGAATCCGAGCCGCAACCTCGGGAGGGTGAGCGCGTTCTCCTCGCCACCCACGTCGACCGTGGATTTTCCTTGCCTCCTCACCCTTTCTTTCGGGGATTTCTGAATTTCTTTGGGGCACAACTCCACCACTTCACTCCCAACAGAATCGTTTATCTCGCTGCTTTCGTGTCTTTGTGTGAGAACTTCCTGGGTTGTCGGCCTCACTGCGGTCTTTTCAAGCACATTTTCACTTGTCGCTCTCAGACGGTGAAAAAGGCCAATCCGAGTGGCGAGAGAACTCAAGTGATTCAGATGTGTGGGGGTCTTGGTGTTCAGATGAGAGGGAAAAGTTCCTTTCCGGCCATGATTCTTCCCGACTCGGTTCGCGGATGGCAGTCGACCTGGTTTTACTTTAAAGACCAGTCGACGCCAGGGCAGTCGACTGGCCTCCCTCCTTTTACCATGGATCGAGTGAGGAAACCCACCTCTCTGAAGGTGCTCCCGGAGGAGAAGGCGCAGGTGAGGGTGGTGGTCGAGCGAGTGGTCCAGCTTATCCATGACGGGGTCACCGCTATGGATCTCTTGGAGGTTTTCCTTTAGCGGCGCATCCAGCCTCTTCAAGCCGGAGACCATCCGATGTGGATGTATTCGGGTCTTGACGACTCCACTCGGATTCACCCGGAGGAGGTCGATGACGAAACACTGGAGAAGTGGCTGGCGAGCATGACCGGAAACAAGGACAACCCTAGGGGAGCCAGGAGAGTTCCTCCATTCGACCAGTCCCATCTACCAGAGAAGGTCTGATTCCGAGTTTTGATCGTAATCTGAATTCACTCGCGCAGCTGTCTATACGGCGTCGACTGACTTTATTCTTCCTGCTTTCTTTCAGGCCCATATCAAAATGTCTTCAATGCCCAACGGAGAGCAAGAGCAAGATCTGGAAGGAGAGGCGCGCGGCGGCGACAGTGGCGAATGGACTTCTGACGGTGAAGGGGACGAAGAGAGCGACGAATCAAGTGACGAAGAAGAAGTCGAGTCGCCTCCTCGCAGGGAGAGGCGATCCAAGCTTGACCAAGAACGACCGAGCGCCCGTGAAAAGGCGACTGCTTAGGCTGGTCAGTCTTCAAAGCGTCCTCGGACCTCTTCACCAATCCCAACCGAAAAAGCATCAAAGCATCCAAAAGTTGCAGATCCGAAGCCTCGGAAGGCGTTGCCGAAGATTAAGATTGACATCCCCTTCGCTTCTGCGTGAGTGTCTCCCTTTGTATTCACTCGACGCCCCATGCTGTTTGTTTTTTCTTGATTTAACCAGACGAACTTTGGAACTGGCAGCGCTGCTACTTCCGGGACCTCAGCTTACATGGACGAGGATGATGTAATGGAGGATGTGGTCACTTCCAATCTGGGTATGATTTGTGCCATTTTGTCTTTATTTGGTCGACTCAACTGCAATGTGCACCATTGGGTGATGTGATTTTGGCGATTGAACTTTGAACAGCTCCCAACATTATCGACCTCCCCGATGATGATGAAGAGCCCAAGAGGCCTTTGACGAGGAAGAATAGGCAAGCTCCTACAAGCAAGGTGCCACAGTCGACGCTGAGGGCGGAACCGGTCATTCAGGACGCTGGCGATGCCAATCAGGGTTCTGTTACCTTCGCCGTGCCATTGTCGAGTGCCTTGCCTTCTTCGTCGACTGCTCAGGCCCCTGTCGACCCACCTTCAGTTTTTGCGACCCATCATGTCCCAGAGGACGAAGTGAATGCTGCCAAGGAAGCCATACGCCAGGCGGGCATTATGATGGAGAAGATGAAGACGGTGCGGGATGCCAGTCAGGCCGCCTATGACGCCAGCTCAGCTCTCCAAAGCAACGTTCAGGTTAGTTGGTCACCGCTTGTTCTGTTAGGATATGTTATCTGAACTAGTGGGGGCACGCTGAGTGCACCCATTGGGTGTAGTCCCCAAGACTACGGTGGACTGCTGGCTGTCGACTGTAGTCTTTGTATTTACATTCTTTCGCTCGATGTGGTCTGGCCGCGTCGAGTGTAAACCGAACTGATAGTTTGTCTCTTCCACTCGGTCTGGTCGAGTGGGATCAGAACCGGTGGGGGCACGCCAAGTGCACCCACTGGGTGTAGTCCCCGAGACCGCGGTCGACTGCTGGTAGTTGACTGTGGTCTGAGTCCTTCTTTCTCCCCCCTTTTTTTACTCCCTGCACTCAACTCTGGCAGGCCGGTCGAGTGGGATCAGAACCGGTGGGGGCACGCAAAGTGCACCCACTGGGTGTAGTCCCCGAGACTATGGTGGAATGCGGGCAGTCGACCTTAGTCTTAGTACTTATTGCCTTTGTCGTTTTTCGCTGTAAAACAACTTCTCCTCCTTGATTGCAGAAATCTTGTGATCTTGGAGCTCGCTTTGCTGACTTGGAGAAACAGCAGATCCAACTGAACCTTGACTTGGAATTGGCCAAGACAGAGCTGCAAAATTCCAAGGACGACGCCAATGGTAAGACGCGCTTGTCGACTGGTTTTTCTTAGGCTTGAGTACCCTTCTGCTCTTTTTGAATCAAGCACCATTTCTTTGCAGAAAAACTAAGAGAAGCTCTGGCGAAGAAGGATCAGGATTTGGCTGCTGCTCGAAAGGAAGCTGACGACAAAACCGCTCTGGCTGAACAGAAACTGGCTTCGGTCGGCCAGTTGGAAGAAGAGAATACCAAGATGAAATCTGCTCTGAACTAAGCCAACAAGGAGTGCGCGTGCTTGAAGAAGGACAATCTCAACCTGTACGAGAAGATGGAAAGCATCGCTCGCAGGAGGGACGATCTGGAGAGCTATCTGAGGAGCCTTGCCAAGAAGTTGTTCATCAATCTTGAAGGTACACATTTTGTTCCGACTGATGTTTTTTTGTCAACTCAGCGTACGAAAATTGACTTATCCTTGGATCGTGAATGTAGAGTTTTGCCAGAACTTCGAGGAGGAGACTGGGCGGATTGAGCCAGGTTTGGACCCAATCAATTCTCCCGTGAAAGATGAAACTGCCATGAATCTGCTCCGACTGGAATCCCGCATCGACGGTGTTGTGGACTACTTGGCTCGGCTGAAGGTCGCCACATCACAGATCGACCCGGCACTTTGGCCAGAGGCCACACTCCAGAATGATCTTGAGTCCCTGATGACTCGACTTAACGAGATCCCTGATCGAGTGCAGGAGTGGAAGAAATCTTTTGCCCGGTGTGGTGCTGATGTGGCTCTGTCTTTGGTTCGTGTCCATTACAAGGAGGTGCGACAAGATAAGCTGGCAGGAATCAAGGTCGCCAACACCCAGAAGCATGACTTCCGATCTTTTATGGAGATTTTCATCGCTGCAGCTACTCGGATCACCGACGGCATCGACCTAGACGAGTTCGTCGAGCCTGCCAGTCCTCCTCGCGCGGAGTGAACAAACTTTTATGCCCCACCTTAAATTTGCCTTGGAATGCTGAGTGGTTTTTGTAACCGTTAAACTCTTTCGGGCTGAATGCCCGAGCACTTCGACTTGTGGTCCAGAACCTTTGGGATTTATCCAAACTTGGTTTATCGTTGAATATCTTCATGAATCCTCCGTCGAGTGGAACTCGTTCTTCACTCGAGACAACCTTTGTATTTGTGGCGTAGCCCCGAAGGGGAAGGTAGCAGTCGACCTGCACCTCATCGTCCTTGCGGGTCGGCGATGGAGCGCATGTTGTATTTATGGCGAAGCTCCCAAGGAGAAGGTGGCAGTCGACCTGCACCTTGTCGTCCTTGAGGGTCGGCGATGGAGCGCACATTGTATTTGTGGCGAAGCTCCCAAGGAGAAGGTGGCAGTCGACCTGCACCTCGTCGTCCTTGCGGAGTGGGATGGAGCGCACGTTGTATTTGTGGCAAAGCTACCAAGGAGAAGGTGGCAGTCGACCTGCACCTCGTCGTCCTTGCAGAGTGGGATGGAGCGCACGTTGTATTTGTGGTGAAGCTCCCAAGGAGAAGGTGGCAGTCGACCTGCACCTCATCGTCCTTGTGGATTGGGATGGAGCGCACGTACTTAGGCGAGTACTGGACTGCAGCTAGGCGCCCGAGTGGGAGGCTGGCTCACCACTCGGTAGGATTTTCAAATACTTAGGCGAGTACTGGACTGCAGCTAAGCCCCCGAGTGGGAGGGTTGCTCACCACTCGGTAGGATTTTCAAATACTTAGGCGAGTACTGGACTGCAGCTAAGCCCCCGAGTGGGAGGGTCGCTCACCACTCGGTAGGATTTTCAAATACTTAGGCGAGTACTGGACTGCAGCTAAGCCCCCGAGTGGGAGGGTCGCTCACCACTCGGTTGGATTTTCAAATACTTGGGCGAGTACTGAACTGCAGCTAAGCCCCTGAGTGGGAGGGTGGCTCACCACTCGGTACGATTTTCAAATACTTAGGCGAGTACTGGACTGCAGCTAAGCCCCCGAGTGGGAGGGTCGCTCACCACTAGGTAGGATTTTCAAATACTTAGGCGAGTACTGGACTGCAGCTAAGCCCCCGAGTGGGAGGCTGGCTGGCTCACCACTCGATAGGATTTTCAAATACTTAGGCGAGTACTTGACTGCAGCTAAGCCCCCGAGTGGGAGGGTCGCTCACCACTCGGTAAGATTTTCAAATACTTAGGCAAGTACTGGACTGCAGCTAAGCCCCCGAGTGGGAGGGTGGCTCATCACTCGGTAGGATTTTCAAATACTTAGGCGAGTACTGGACTGCAGCTAAACCCCCGAGTCGGAGGCTGGCTCACCACTCAGTAGGTTTTTCAAATACTTAGGCGAGTACTGGACTGCAGCTAAGCCCCCCGAGTGGGAGGATCGCTCACCACTCGGTAGGATTTTCAAATACTTAGGCGAGTACTGGACTGCAGCTAAGCCTCCGAGTGGGAGGCTGGCTCACCACTCGATAGGATTTTCAAATACTTAGGCGAGTACTCGACTGCAGCTAAGCCCCCGAGTGGGAGGTTCGCTCACCACTCGATAGGATTTTCAAATACTTAGGCGAGTACTGGACTGCAGCTAAGCCCCCGATTGGGAGGCTGGCTCACCACTCGGTAGGATTTTTAAATACTTAGGCGAAACGGGTTCGTAGCTAAGCCCCCGAGTGGAAGGCTGGCTCACCACTCGGTAGGAAATTATTTTTACAAACTTAGGCGAAACGGATTCCCAGCTAAGCCACCCGCTGGGGGATTTCTCACGCAAACAAAAACAATAACAATCACTGGGAAAATTATAACACTCTTGTCTTTGATAAATAAACTACAGAAGTTTTTCTTATTACATCTCATCCGAGTGAGAATTCAAGTATAAAAGGGGGCGGAGCAGCTCCGCATTCCAGGCTCGTGGCTCATCAATCTGGCGATCGACATTATAAAGGTGGTACGCTCCATTGTGGAGGCCTCTGGTGACTATGAAGGGACCTTCGCAAGTAGGAGCCAGTTTGTGTGGTTTCTGTTGATCCACTCTGAGGACCAAGTCTCCTTCTTGGAAGGCTCGACTCTTCACATTTCTGGCATGGAATCGACGCAAGTCTTGCTAATAGATGGTCGATCGGACCATGGCCATTTCTCTTTCTTCTTCCAGGAGGCCGACTGCGTCCTGTCGGGCTTGTTCTGCTTCATCTTCAGAGTAGAGCTCGACTCGGGGTGCGTTGTGAAGCAGGTCACTTGGCAAAACTGCTTCGGCCCCGTAGACCAGAAAGAATGGGGTTCTTCCGGTCGATCGGTTCGGGGTTGTCCTCAGTCCCCAAAGGACTGATGGAAGCTCGCCAACCCATGCACCTGCTGCGTGCTTGAGATCGCTCATCAATCGAGGTTTCAGTCCTTTGAGAATTAAGCCGTTTGCTCTTTCTGCTTGTCCATTCGACTGGGGGTGAGCGACCGAAGCATAGTCGACTCGTGTGCCCTGAGAGGCGCAAAAGGCCATGAATTTGTCGGAATCAAAGTTTGACCCATTGTCAGTGATGATGCTATGCGGAACTCCATATCTGAATATCAACTCTCTGATGAAACTGATAGCAGTGCAAGCATCAAGATTCTTGATAGGCTTAGCTTCAATCCATTTGGTGAACTTGTCGACTGCTACTAGCACATGAGTGAAGCCGCTCCTGCCCGTTATCAGTGATCCAACCATGTCCAACCCCCAAACAGCGAAGGGCCAGACGAGTGGAATGGTTTTCAGGGATGACGCGGGATTGTGCGACATATTGGAGTAATACTGACATCCTTCACATTTGTCGACTATCTCTTTTGCCATTTCATTGGCCCTTGGCCAGTAGAATCCCGCTCGGTATGCTTTAGCCACAATGGTCCGAGAGGACGCATGATGACCACAGGTCCCCGAGTGGATATCATCAAGGATCATCTGACCTTCTTCTGGTGTTATACACTTCTGACTGACTCCAGTCGCGCTTTCTCTATACAACTGTCCCTTTATGACTGTAAAGGCCTTGGATCAACGGACGATCTGTCGAGCCTCTTCCTCGTCCTCTGGGAGTTCTTTCCTTAGGATGTACGTGATGTACAGTATTGTCCAGTCGGGAGTGATGACCAAGACTTCCATGATCAGGTCGACCACAGCTGGAACTTCAACTGCAATCGGATCCGCGACACTTTTTGGCTGCGGGGCCTCTTCAGTGAAGGGATCCTCCTGAACTGATGGTGTGTGGATGTGTTCCAAAAACACATTGCTGGGAATGGCTTCTCTTTTGGAACCTATTTTTGCTAAATCATCAGCTGCTTGATTTTTCAGTCGGGGTATGTGATGAAGTTCTAACCCCTCGAATTTCTTCTCCAGCTTTCTCACTACATTCACTACTAGGAAAATGGCTATAGATGAAATGGTCACTAATGGCGCACCACGTGTGTGGTGCGCCATTAGAATATAGCAATGGCGCACCACATACAGGTACGCCATTAGTAATATATTACTAATGGCACACCTGGTATGCGGTGCGCCATTAGAAGTTTTGAAAAAAAATTGTTACTAATGGCGCACCATGGGTGTGGTGCGCCATTACTAGTTGACATAGTAATGGCGCACCACACCACCTGTGCGCCATTAGAAGTTTTGAAAAAAAAAGTAAAAAAAATTTGGTAGTAATGGCGCACCAGTGGACAGTGCGCCATTACTAGTTTTTAACTAGTAATGGCGCACTGTCCACTGGTGTGCCATTACTAAGTTTTTTTCAAAAAAAATTCAAAATTTTTTATATTTTTTTTCAAACTAGTAATGGCGCACTGTGGGTGTGGTGCGCCATTACTAGTTTAACTACTAATGGCGCACCACCCCACGGTGCACCATTACTAATTTGCCCGGCTTCCAGCGAATGCACCCCACTCCCCCCCCCACCCCGTGGACCACCTTTTCAGTTAAAAAATAAAAAAAATGATAAAAATGTCAAAAAAATAAAAGAAAATAAGTTTGCCATGTGATATGTGGTCTAGTTGTTGGGAAAATTTACAAATATAAATTTCGACTTTATTTGCAAAATCTCTCTGGAAATTTGTAAAATGGGCATAACTTTTGCATACGAACTCGGATTAAAAAGTTTTATATATGAAAAATCATCTACTCGAAAAGTTACATCCGAATTTAACAGGGGCCCGTTAAACATTTTCAAAATCCCGAAAAACCTAACACAAAAAAAGTTACGGGGATTTCAAGATCTAGAGGCAAAAAAATTCAAAAAAAAGGTTTTGAATTTTTTTTATTTTTTTTCAAAAAATGATACGTAATATGACCGGGAAGTTTGAAATATTTTTCAAAATTTCATCATAGTCATGAACATGAACAAAGTCCTAGACATCAACAAGGTATAATAGGATTGATATGCTAGATATATCAACAAGTGCTTGTGAAGTGAGCTGTTGCTGGGGTTGGATAGAACTCTGAAGTTAAGCGTGCTTGGGCTGGAGTAGTGTGAGGATGGGTGACCTTTCGGGAAGTTTGACAACGGAGTGCGATTTGACTTGAGATTAAGCATAATGACCTGAGATTAAGAAAAATTAAAAAAAACCTGAAATTTTTTTTTGAAAAAAAATTGTTACTAATGGCGCACTTCTATGTGGTGCGCCATTAGTATACCAGATACTAATGGCGCACCGTGGGCCATACTAATGGCGCACCAGCGGTGCGCCATTAGAATACCCGATTCTAATGGCACACCACAGGTGCGCCATTAGAAAAAAATTCTAATGGCGTGATGCTAGTGGCGCACCAGTAGTGCGCCATTAGTAGCGAAAATAGGTGCGCCACTAGCAGCCCTTTTTCTAGTAGTGATTGCAATAACCAGTCATGGCTGGACTTCTGACGTCCCACTCCTTCATCACTTGATTAACCACCAAATCTGAGTCGCCATAGACCATGAGGCGACGGTTGCCGAGTGAAATAGCCATGCGCAACCCATATAAAAGTGCTTCATATTCTGCCTCGTTATTGGAGGAATCAAAGTGGATTTGAAGAACGTATCTGAGCTTATCTCCTTGGGGGAAGACCAATACCACCCCGGCACCAGAACCATTGAGCATTTTGGAACTGTCGAAGAACATGGTCCAATGTTCCGAGTGAACCTGAGTCGGCAGTTGCTGTTCAATCCACTCGGTGATGAAATCTGCTATTGCTTGGGACTTGATAGATTTCTTTGCCTCAAACTTGATATCTAGAGGAAGGAGTTCAATCGCCCATTTTGCCACTCGACCGGTTGCATCTCTGTTATGCAAGATCTCTGACAATGGAGCGTCGCTGACGACTGTAATGGAATGATCAGAGAAGTAGTAAGCAATCTTCTTTGTGGTCATATAAATCCCATATACAAGCTTCTGATAGTGAGGATATCTTTGCTTCGACGGGGTCAAAACTTCAGAAATATAATACACTGGGCGCTGAACTTTGAAGGCTTTTCCTTCTTCTTCCCGCTCGACCGTAAGTACCATACTGACGACTTGTCCCGTGGCTGCGATGTAAAGCAGCAAAGGCTCTTTGCTGATTGGGGCAGCAAGCACCAGCTGGGTGGAGAGCAGAGCTTTGAGTTCTGCAAACGCTGCATCAGCTTCAGGAGTCCACTCGAACTTGTCTGACTTCTTCATCAATCGGTAAAGGGGCAATGCCTTTTCACCGAGACGAGAGATGAATCGACTTAAAGCGGCCAAGCAACCAGTAAGCTTTTGGACGCCGTGCACTCGCACAGGACTTTTCATTCGGAGTATAGTACCGACTTTTTCCGGGTTTGCGTCGATTCCCCGTTCGGAAACGAGGAAACCGAGTAACTTTTCGCCAGGAACTCCGAATGTGCACTTTGATGGATTAAGCTTAATTTCATACCTCCTAAGGTTGGCAAAGGTTTCAGCAAGGTCAATCAGCAGGTCAGAACCCTTCCGTGACTTGACCACAATATCATCCATGTATGCTTCCACATTCCGACTGATTTGAGTGAGCAAACACTTCTGAATCATCCTCATGAATGTGGCTCCGGCATTCTTGAGGCCGAATGGCATGGTAACATAACAGAAGCACCCGAATGGAGTGATGAAAGCTGTTTTGATCTCGTCAGGCCCATATAGAAGGATCTGATGGTACCCAGAGTAGGCGTCTAAAAAAGACAGTCGCTCACATCCCGCAGTCGAGTCGACTATCTGGTCGATGTGGGGGAGAGGAAAATGATCTTTCGGGCAGGCCCGATTGATATGTTTAAAGTCAATGCACATGTGAAGTGACTTGTCCATCTTGGGGACCATCACAACGTTGGCGAGCCACTCGGAGTGGTAGATCTCTTGGATGAACTCTGCTGCTAAGAGCCGAGCCACCTCCTCGCCAATAGCCTTTCTCTTCTGGACGGCGGACCATCTGAGATGTTCTTTGACAGGTTTTATTTTTGAGTCGACTCGTAGGTGATGCTCAGCCAGCTCCCTGGGAACACCCGGCATGTCAGAAGGCTTCCATGCGAAACTGTCCCAGTTCTCACGGAGGAACTGGATGAGCGCTTCTTCCTATTTGGAGTCGAGTGTTGTTGAGATATGAGTTGGAGTAGCACTGGGATCGGTCGGGTGGATGTGAGTCGTCTTTGTTTCGCTAGACGACTGAAAAGCTGATTCTGTAGCGGGCTTCTTGGCTCGCAACAAATCACTCGGGTCTGCAGTCTTCTGGTATTCCTGCAGCTCCACCACTGACATTTGAGCATCAGCGATCTTTGAACCTTTCTGAAAACATTCTTCTGCTTTCTTCCGATTGTCCGTAACAGTGATCACACCTTTGGGACCAGGCATCTTCAATTTGAGATACACATAACATGGTCGGGCCATGAAGTGTGCATAAGCCAGCCTGCCCTAAATAGCGTGATAGGCACTCTGGAAATCTACAACTTTGAACGTCAACTTTTCTTTGCGGTAATTCTTGGAATCACCGAAAACCACATCAAGAGCAATCTGGCCGAGTGATTCAGCCTTCTTCCCAGGAATGACTCCATGGAAACTCATGTTGCTGGTACTGAGTATGGACATCGGAATGCTCATCCCTTTCAACGTCTCAGCATATAGTATGTTCAAACCATTGCCACCATCCATCAAGACTTTGGTCAGTCGAGTGCCTTCAACAACTGGGTCGACCACCAAAGCTTGCCTCCCAAGGGTGGCAATGTGCGTTGGGTGATTGGATCGGTCGTATGTGATGGCAGTCTGAGTCCACTTCAGATAACTGAGTGTCGTCGGAGCAACCATATTCACCTCTCAGTTGATAACTTTCAGTCGACTTTTGCTTTCAACATCAGCAAAAATCATCAGGGTGGAATTGACCTGGGGGTATCCATCGTCACTGTCTTCCTTGTCCTCAACTTTGTCCGACTCCTTTTCCTTATCTTTGGGCTGCTTGCCCTGGAACTGCTGGATCAAGAGTCGACACTGTCGAGTGGTATGTTTCGGGTAAATGAAATTACCCTCTTCATATTTCTTGGTGTGGATGTGACATGGCAAATCCAACACATCATTTCCGTCCTGGTCTTTAACTTTCTTGGGGTTCCAAGGTCCTTTGGGTTTCCCCTTAAATTTCCCTTGAGTTACAGCCAAGGCTTCCCCAGGAGCAGCTGGCTCGGCTTTCCGCTTCTGTTTCCGATTGGAATTCCCTCCTCCGGTTTCTTGAGCGACTGACTTGAGCTTGCCGCTCCTGAGTCGATCCTCATCTTCACCATTAGCGTACTTGGTGGCAATCTCTATCATCCGATTCAAAGACATATCTCCGGTTTGACCGAATTTCAGGTTCAGTTCTCTGTACTTGACGCCTTCTTTGCAGGCACAAACCGCTTGGTGGTTAGGCACATTCTCTACCATGTGATGTAACATGATATATCTCTGGATGTAATCCCTCAAAGTTTCATTCGGCTTCTGCACGCAAGACCGCAGTTTCGTCAGCCCTGCTGGTCGCTTGCATGTTCCTTCAAATATGGTGACAAACACTCGAGCGAGATCTTCCCAAGTGTAAATGCTGCTGGGTGCTAACTGATTCAGCCACGCTCTAGCCGAGCCTTCCAACATGAGAGGCAGGTGCTTCATGGCCACTTCATCATTGCCACCGCCAATCTGGACGGCCACTCGGTAGTCTTCAAGCCAAGTATCGGGCTTGGACTCACCAGTGAACTTACTGACCCCAGTCGCCAACCTAAAGTTGGGAGGAATCACAGCGGCCCTGATGGCTCTACTAAAGCACTCTGGCCCCGAAACATGTACTCTGCTGCTGGTAGGTGCATCTCTGTCGTGACCTTCTTGGTGAGCTCTGTTACTATCGACCAAACCTTGAACGAGAATGGATCTCGCATCAAAGCCTGGTTCCCTGGGTCAACTGGAATCCTTTGCCCAACACTATGAGGGCGCCTGTCTTCCTGTTGTCGAGGCACATACGACCCGCTCCTCGGGGGAAGGGTGGGCACTCGACGTCGATCGTCACGATTGAATCGGTGATCATACTGCTCACGGTTCCCGTACTGATTCCGCCGGTCCCCACGTCCCTCACGCCTTGGGGGCGATCTTGGGCTATGAGCCGACTGGACTGTGTCTGCAGCAATGGATCTGCTATGAATCCTGTTCCACGACTGAGAAACAGCGGAATTCTGGTCTCCTGCTGCCCGGGGTAACGCTCTAATTTGCAGCAAGCCTCTGCCAGCCTCCGACTGGGAAGGCTGAATCGACTCTGCTATACGGGCTGCAGATGTTAAGTTTTGAATCGGAGTTCGATATACCCGCGGGGGCGGAAAGAGCTGACGTCGACTGGATTCTGGAACCCATTGTCGCGCACGCTCATCGAGTGCTCGCTGGAGGTTCTCCAGTCAAGTGCGCTCGGCCAAGTTTGCCAGGCGCGCGTCCTCCAGGGCACGAGCCTCAGGGGTTTCTCCAACGATAGGAGTGTGCAGTGCATCCATGTTCCGGCGACGAAGTTCTTCTCTCTGTAGCGACGTGAGAGGCTCGAGGAGATTTTCCTCATGGGGAAGTGACAGGTCGCCTCCACCTGCGCCTCCGTCGGTGCGGGGAAAACCGGGAGGACTGGGCGGTCCATCGACCATCAGAACCTCCGCCGCTAGATCACTGCTGTCGCACTCGGATGCGGTCTCTGCGGAGCCAGTCGATAGGTCGAACATGCCATAGAGGGATTCGTCGGGCTCGATCGCCGCGACTTGAGGGGTGGCCGACTGGCACGCCACCGCGTGCCTCACCCACCGCTGAAGTCTCGACTGACCGGAGCGCTTGCGCCAGCGGGAAACAGGGAGGGAGGACACCACAGGAGCCGACCGATAGTGGGTCGACGGTTGCCGCAAGAGGACGTCACGGACGCACGCGCGAAAGTGCGTTGCCCCGCGGACAGGGAGTGCGTCCACGTCGAGCAGATCCTCCTGAAGCCAAGCGGAGTCGTCGGCGATGAACGTGAGCGCGCCGAGACAGATCTCGCGGCCCTCCACCAAAACTCCACCAGAAACCATGATGATTTGGATCGAAAAAGATCACAACTCCTCCAACAAATCGCTAAAACACCGCCCCCATGGTGGGCGCCAACTGTTCTGGTTCTAAGTCTGATAGTAATGTAGGGGGGTAGGTATGGAGAGGCAAGATCTTAGCTATGGAGAGGTTGTAAGCACACGAGGTTTACGAGTTCAGGCCCTTCTCGGAGGAAGTAATAGCCCTACGTCTCGAAGCCCGAAGGCGGTCGACTGGATTATGCGTGTATGAATTACAGGGGTGCGAACCCTTTGCACTGAGGAGGGGGGTGGCTTATATAGAGTTCACCGGACCCCTCCGGCGCTCAGTTGTGCAGGGTTTTAAATACATTAAGGTGAGGCGTCACTGGTAACGCCTCTAATAAAGTGCTATGATGACTATAAAAGCTACTTAATAACCGACTGTTAGTGTGCGGAGTGTCTTTAGGTCTTCGGGCCGTCGAGTGATTGGACCTTGGTCGAGTGATTGCTTCTTGGTCGAGTGTCTTCGAGTCTGTCGAGAGGAACACCTCCAAGTCGATTGACAGGTGATTTCTTCTTGAGATGTCCTTGGGTAGGGCAGCTGGGACAGGTCCATGACCCTACCCTAGGTACATAGCTTCATCAGTGCTCACGAGGCAGGGGCGCCCCACCTATTAACCGGAGGCCCAGCCCAGAATTGTTGTTTTTTGCCTATTTCAATGTTTCGAAGAAAAGGAATATCAAACGGAGTCGAAACGAAACGAAATCAACTCGAGAAGTTATTTTTGGAAGGAAAGCTACCGGATGGACTTGGACCCCACGTTAGGAGCCAAGGGAGGTGCTCACGAGGGTAGGGGGCGCCCCCTAGGGCGCGCCCCTGCCTCATGGGGCCCCCGAAGCTCCACCGACGTACTTCCTGCACCCATATATACTCACGTACCCTAAAACTTCCAGAACAGACAATAGATTGGGAGTTCCGCCGCCAGAAGCCTCCGTAGCCACCAAAAACCAATCTAGACCCGTTCTGGCAGCCTGCCAGAGGGGGGAATCCCTCTCCGGTGGCCATCTTCATCATCCCGGTGCTCTCCATGACGAGGAGGGAGTAGTTCTCCCTCGGGGGTGAGGGTATGTACCAGTAGCTATGTGTTTGATCTCTCTCTCTCTCTCTCTCGTGTTCTTGAGATGATACGATCTTGATGTATCGCGAGCTTTGCTATTATATTTGGATCCTATGGTGTTTCCTCCCCCCTCTACTCTCTTGTAATGAATTGAGTTTCCCCTTTGAAGTTATCTTATCGGATTGAGTCTTTAAAGATTTGAGAACACTTGATGTATGTCTTGCCGTGCGTATCTGTGGTGACAATGGGATACCACGTGATTCACTTGATGTATGTTTTGGTGATCAACTTGCGGGTTCCGCCCATGAACCTATGCATAGGGGTTGGCACATGTTTTCGTCGTGATTCTCCGGTAGAAACTTTGGGGCACTCTTTGAGGTTCTATGTGTTGGTTGAATAGATGAATCTGAGATTGTGTGATGCATATCGTATAATCATACCCACGGATACTTGAGGTGACATTGGAGTATCTAGGTGACATTAGGGTTTTGATTGATTTGTGTCTTAAGGTGTTATTCTAGTACGAACTCTAGGGCTGTTTGTGACACTTATAGGCATAGCCCAACGGATTGATTGGAAAGAATAACTTTGAGGTGGTTTCGTACCCTACCATAATCTCTTCGTTCGTTCTCCGCTATTAGTGACTTTGGAGTGACTCTTTGTTGCATGTTGAGGGATAGTTATGTGATCCAATTATGTTAGTATTGTTGAGGGAACTTGCACTAGTGAAACTATGAACCCTAGGCCTTATTTCCTATCATTGCAATACCGTTTACACTCACTTTTATCATTAGTTACCTTGCTGTTTTTATAATTTTAGATTACAAATTCTCATATCTATCATCCATATACCACTTGTATCACCATCTCTTCACCGAACTAGTGCACCTATACAATTTACCATTGTATTGGGTGTGTTGGGGACACAAGAGACTCTTTGTTATTTGGTTGCAGGGTTGCTTGAGAGAGACCATCTTCATCCTACGCCTCCTATGGATTGATAAACCTTAGGTCATCCACTTGAGGGAAATTTGCTACTGTCCTACAAACCTCTGCACTTGGAGGCCCAACAACGTCTACAAGAAGAAGGTTGTGTAGTAGACATCAGTGGCCCAAACCAGTATAAATCTTGTGTCCTTTGTGTTGTGAGTTAGTCGAGTTAGCTCGTAAGATCTTATTAGAGCTAGGACGTGGATCGGTAGGGGGGAGATCTTCGCGCGCACCCCAGTGTTCGAACCTTGATGGTTTTGCCGGAACCCGTGATCCGACACCTACTCCTATTTTGAATGCAAAAATTGTAGAGCACTATGCAAGGTTTATGCATTTGAGCCTAATATGCTTATCACCTATGATATTCATCCGAAAGATGAAATTGAAGGTAATATCGACATTTGGGTCGATGTGCAGACGCCTCCAGTTCTACCATTATGTGAGTTTCTCAACCATATTTATTAAGTAATTTATAATTTTTATCTAAAAATAATTGACAACTAATTTTATTGACAACTTATTTCCATTCAAGCAAACCTATCTATCTCTTGGTAGACAACACCTACTACTGTCCCAGGGCTGAACTAAACTGCGAGGAGATAGGTCATTATGTTTTGTGGCTTGAGGATCTTGATACTGTAAAGACTGATTATTTTCCTGGACTTCGAGATATTAGTACTCAAAACGTGTGACCATTAGTGTGCGTATTGAACTAAGGTCACATCTATTTAGGAAAGATGGTAAGATTTTTACTATTTGTCTGCAGTGCATCTTTTGCATACATTATTTTTTAAGCTAAACTTCATTGCTAAGTATGTTACTATGATGTTCTTCAATAGGGACTCCCGTTGAGTGTTGTGCCTCGTTGGATTGAGCCTAAAGGTCGCATGACAATGGTTAGCTTACGGCCAAGATATCCTGCATTGCACATGAGTGCATTCATTATTTCTTGTAGCGAGCAAGTCTTAATAGTCAAAGACTGGAGCAAAATTGTGATGGACCGCAGTAGAGAAGTACTAGGGGGCTGCAATCAAAAGCGCGGCCCAAAATTAGGAGACAGATTTATCTACATGCTCCAATATGATGAAGCAGGAGTGATACACATGTTTTATGCTATTTTATCTGAGAGAGAGCGGCATGAGTGATTAGCTAGCTAGAATGAGCTTGAAGATGATGATGTGCTACACTATGACTATGATGATTAAATAGCTAGCGTTGGTGGCAATGACTATGATGATTATTATTAGTTAGTGTTGGTGGTGATTAGATAGCTACACTATGACTATGATGATTAAATAGTGTTGGTGGTAATTGTTGGGTAACGTAGTAATTTCAAAAAAATTCCTACGCACACGCAAGATCACGGTGATGCATAGCAACGAGAGGGGAGAGTGTTGTCTACGTACCCTCGTAGACCGGAGCGGAAGCGTTGATGCAATGTAGAGGAAGTAGTCGTACGTCTTCCCGATCTGACCAATCCAAGCACCGTTACTCCGGCACCTCCGAGTTCTTGGCACACGTTCAACTCGATGACGATCCCCGGGCTCCGATCCAGCAAAGCGTCGGGGAGGAGTTCCGTCAGCACGACGGCGTGGTGACGATCTTGATGTTCTACCGTTGCAGGGCCTCGCCTAAGCACTGCAACAATATGACCGAGGTAGAATATGGTGGAGGGGGGCACCGCACACGGCTAAGGAACGATCATGAAGATCAACTTGTGTCTCTGGGGTGCCCCTTGCCTCAGTATATAAAGGATGGAGGAGGAGGAGGCCAGCCAAGGCAATTGGTGCGGCCAGGATGTGGAGTCCTACTAGGACTCCAAGTCCTAGTAGGAGTCCACCAAGAGGGGAGGAAGGGAGAAGGAAGTGGAGGAGAAGGAGAGGTGGCCAGCCCCCTTTTCCCTAGTCCATATCGGACCAGAGGGGAGGGGGGCGCAGCAGCCCCTTGGCCCTTTCTCCTCTTCCCACTAAAGCCCATCAAGGCCCATTGCTTCTCCCGTAACTACCCGGTACTCCGAAAAATACCCGAATCACTCGGAACCTTTCCGATGTCCGAATATAGTCGTCCAATATATCGATCTTTACGTCTCGACCATTTCGAGACTCCTCGTCATGTCCCCGATCTCATCTGGGACTCCGAACTCCTTCGGTACATCAAAATTCATAAACTCATAATATAACTGTCATCGAAACCTTAAGCGTGCGGACCCTACGGTTCGAGAACAATGTAGACATGACCGAGACACGTCTCCGGTCAATAACCAATAGTGGGACCTGGATGCCCATATTGGCTCCTACATATTCTACGAATATCTTTATCGGTCAGACCGCATAACAACATATGTTGTTCCCTTTGTCATCGGTATGTTACTTGCCCGAGATTTGATCGTCGGTATCCAATACCTAGTTCAATCTCGTTACCGGCAAGTCTGTTTACTCGTTCCGTAATACATCATCCCGCAACTAACTCATTAGTTGCAATGCTTGCAAGGCTTCAGTGATGTGCATTACCGAGGGGGCCCAGAGATACCTCTCCGACAATCGGAGTGACAAATCCTAATCTCGAAATACGCCAACCCAACATGTACCTTTGGAGACACCTGTAGAGCTCCTTTATAATCACCTAGTTACGTTGTGATGTTTGGTAGCACACAAAGTGTTCCTCCGGCAAACGGGAGTTGCATAATCTCATAGTCATAGGAACATGTATAAGTCATGAAGAAAGCAATAGCAACATACTAAACGATCGGGTGCTAAGCTAATGGAATGGGTCATGTCAATCAGATCATTCAACTAATGATGTGATCCTGTTAATCAAATAACAACTCTTTGTCCATGGTTAGGAAACATAACCATCTTTGATTAACGAGCTAGTCAAGTAGAGGCATACTAGTGACACTCTGTTTGTCTATGTATTCACACATGTATTATGTTTCCGGTTAATACAATTCTAGCATGAATAATAAATATTTATCATGATATAAGGAAATAAATAATAACTTTATTATTGCCTCTAGGGCATATTTCCTTCAGTCTCCCACTTGCACTAGAGTCAATAATCTAGATCACATCGCCATGTGATTTAACATCAATAGTTCATATCTTTATGTGATTGGTTCACATCTCCATGTGACTAACACCCAAAGGGTTTACTAGATTCAATAATCTAGTTCACATCGCTATGTGATTAGGACCCAAAAAGTGATCATGTTTTGCTTGTGAGAGAAGTTTAGTCAACGGGTCTGCCACATTCAGATCCGCATGTATTTTACAAATTTCTATGTCAACAATGCTCTGCATGGAGCTACTCTAGCTAATTGCTCCCACTTTCAATATGTATCCAGATTGAGACTTAGAGTCATCTGGATCAGTGTCAAAGCTTGCATCGACGTAACCCTTTACGACGAACCTTTTGTCACCTCCGTAATCGAGAAACATATCCTTATTCCAGTAAGGATAATTTTGACCGCTGTCCATTGATCTACTCTTAGATCACTATTGTACTCCCTCTCTTAACATAGTGTATGGTATACAATAGATCTGGTACACAGCATGGCATACTTTATAGAACCTATGACTGAGGCATAGGGAATGACTTTCATTCTCTTTCTATCTTCTGCCGTGGTCGGGCTTTGAGTCTTACTCAACTTCACACCTTGTAACACAGGCAAGAAACTTTTTCTTTGACTGTTCCATTTTGAACTACTTCAAAATCTTGTCAAGGTATGTACTCATTGAAAAACTTATCAAGCGTCTTGATCTATCTCTATAGATCTTGATACTCAATATGTAAGCAGCTTTACCGAGGTCTTTCTTTGAAAAACTCCTTTCAAACACTCCTTTATGCTTTGCAGAATAATTCTACATTATTTTCGATCAACAATATGTCATACACATATACTTATCAGAAATGATGTAGTGCTCCCACTCACTTTCTTGTAAATACAGGCTTCACCGCAAGTCTGTATAAAACTATATGCTTTGATCAACTTATCAAAGCGTATATTCCAACTCCGAGATTCTTGCACCAGTCCATAGATGGATCGCTGGAGCTTGCATATTTAATTAACACCTTTAGGATCGACAAAACCTTCTAGTTGCATCGTATACAACTCTTCTTTAGTAAATCCATTAAGGAATGCAGTTTTGTTTATCCATTTGCCAGATTTCATAAAATGCGGCAATTGCTAACATGATTCGGACAGACTTAAGCATAGATACGAGTGAGAAAATCTCATCGTAGTCAACACCTTGAACTTGTCGAAACCCTTTTGCGACAATTCTAGCTTTGTCGATAGTAACACTACTATCAGCGTCCGTCTTCCTCTTGAAGATCCATTTATTTTCTATGGCTTGCCGATCATCAGGCAAGTCAACCAAAGTCCATACTTTGTTCTCATACATGGATCCCATCTCAGATTTCATGGCCTCAAGCCATTTTGCGGAATCTGGGCTCATCATCGCTTCCTCATAGTTCGTAGGTTCGTCATGGTTAAGTAACATGACCTCCAGAATAGGATTACCGTACCACTCTGGTGTGGATCTCACTTTGGTTTACCTACGAGATTCGGTAGTAACTTGATCTGAAGTTACATGATCATCATCATTAGCTTCCTCATTAATTGGTGTAGTAGTCACAGGAACAGATTTCTGTGATGAACTATTTTCCAATAAGGGAGAAGGTACAATTACCTTATCAAGTTTTCTATTTTCCTCCCATTCACTTCTTTCGAGAGAAACTCCTTCTCTAGAAAGGATCCATTCTTAGCAACGAATGTCTTGCCTTCGGATCTATGATAGAAGGTGTACCCAACTGTCTCCTTTGGGTATCCTATGAAGACATATTTCTCCGATTTGAGTTTGAGCTTATCGAGATGAAACTTTTTCACATAAGCATCGCAACTCCAAACTTTAAGAAACGACAGCTTAGGTTTCTTGCCAAACCATAGTTCACACGATGTCGTCTCAATGGATTTAGATGGTGCCCTATTTAACGTGAATGCAGCTGTCTCTAATGCATAACCCCAAAACGATAGTGGTAGATCGGTAAGAGACATCATAGATCGCACTATATCTAATAAAGTACGGTTATGACGTTCGGATACACCATTACACTTTGGTGTTCCAGGTGGCGTGAGTAGTGAAACTATTTCACAATGTTTTAATTGAAGGCCAAACTCGTAACTCAAATATTTTACCTCTGCGATCATATCATAGAAACTTTTATTTTCTTGTCACGATGATTTTCCACTTCACTCTGAAATTCTTTGAACTGTTCAAATGTTTCAGACTTATGTTTCATCAAGTAGATATCCCCATATCTGCTCAAATCATCTGTGAAGGTCAGAAAATAATGATACCTGCTGCAAGCCTTAATATTCATCGGACCACATACATCAGAATGTATGATTTCCAACAAATCTGTTGCTTGCTTCATTGTTCCGGAGAACGGAGTTTTAGTCATCTTGCCCATAAGGCATGGTTCGCAAGCATCAAGTGATTCCAAAAGCCCATCAGCATGGAGTTTCTTCATGCGCTTTACACCAATATGACCTAAACGGCAGTGCCAAAAATAAGTTGCACTATCATTATTAACTTTGCATCTTTTGGTTTCAATATTATGAATATGTGTATCACTACGATCGAGATCCAATGAACTTGTTTCATTGGGTGTATGACCATCGAAGGTTTTATTCATGTAAACAGAACAACAATTTATTCTCTTACTTAAATGAATAACCGTATTACAATAAACATGATCAAATCATATTCATGATTAACGCAAAAACCAAATAACACTTATTTAGGTTCAACACTAATCCCGAAAGTATAGGGGAGTGTGCGATGATGATCATATCAATCTTGGAACCACTTCCAACACACATCGTCACTTCACCCTTAACTAGTCTCTGTTTATTCTGCAACTCCCGTTTTGAGTTACTAGTCTTAGCAACTGAACTAGCATCAAATACTGAGGGGTTGCTATAAACACTAGTAAAGTACACATCAATAACATGTATATCAAATATACTTATGTTCACTTTGCCATCCTTCTTATCCGCCAATCACTTGGGGTAGTTCCGCTTCTAGTGACCAGTCCCTTTGCAGTAGAAGCACTTAGTCTCAGGCTTAGGACCAGACTTGGGCTTCTTCACATGAGCAGCAACTTGCTTGCTGTTTTTCTTGAAGTTCCCCTTTTTTCCTTTGCCCTTTTCTTGAAACTAGTGATCTTGTCAACCATCAACACTTGATGCTCTTTCTTGATTTCTACCTTCATCGATTTCATCATCATGAAAAGCTTGGGAATCGTTTCCGTTATCCCTTGCATATTATAGTTCATCACGAAGTTCTACTAACTTGGTGATGGTGACTAGAGAATTCTTTCAATCACTATTTTATCTGGAAGATTAACTCCCACTTGATTCAAGCGATTGTAGTACCCAGACAATCTGAGCACATGCTCACTGCTTGAGCGATTCTCCTCCATCTTTTAGCTATAGAACTTGTTGGAGACTTCATATCTCTCAACTCGGGTATTTGCTTGAAACATTAACTTCAAATCCAGGAACATCTCATATGGTCCATGACGTTCAAAACGTCTTTGAAGTCCCGATTCTAAGCCATTAAGCATGGTGCACTAAAATATCAAGTAGTCATCATATTGAGCTAGCCAAACGTTCATAACGTCTGCATCTGCTCCTGCAATAGGTTTGTCACCTAGCGGTGCATCAAGGACATAATTCTTCTGTGCAGCAATGAGGATAAACCTCAGATCACGGATCCAATCCGCATCATTGCTACTAACATCTTTCAACACAATTTTCTCTAGGAACATATCAAAATAAACATAGGGAAGCAACAACGCGAGCTATTGATCTACAACATAATTTGCAAAATACTACCAGGACTAAGTTCATGATAAATTTAAGTTCAATTTAATCATATTACTTAAGAACTCCCACTTAGATAGACATCCCTCTAATCTTCTAAGTGATCACGTGATCCAAATCAACTAAACCATGTCCGATCATCACGTGAGATGGAGTAGTTTCATTGGTGAACATCACTATGTTGATCATATCTACTATATGATTCACGCTCGACCTTTCGGTCTCCGTGTTCCGAGGCCATATCTGTATATGCTTGGCTTGTCAAGTATAACCTGAGTATTCCGCGTGTGCAACTGTTTTGCACCCGTTGTATTTGAACGTAGAGCCTATCACACCCGATCATCACGTGGTGTCTCAGCATGAAGAACTTTCGCAAAGGTGCATACTCAGGGAGAACACTTCTTGATAATTAGTGAGAGATCATCTTAAAATGCTACCATCAAACTAAGCAAAAATAAGATGTATAAAAGATAAACATCACATGCAATCAAAATATGTGACATGATATGGCCATCATCATCTTATGCCTTTGATCTCCATCTCCAAAGCATCGTCATGATTTCCATCGTCACCGGCATGACACCATGATCTCCATCATCTTGATCTATATCAATCTGTCGTCACATGGTCGTCTCGCCAACTATTGCTCTTGCAACTATTCCTATCGCATAGCGATAAAGTAAAGCAATTATTTGGCGCTTGCATCTTATGCAATAAAGAGACAACCATAAGGCTTTTGCCAGTTGCCGATAACTTCAACAAAACATGATCATCTCATACAACAACTTATATCTCATCACGTTTTGACCATATCACATCACAACATGCCCTGCAAAAACAAGTTAGACGTCCTCTACTTTGTTGTTGCAAGTTTTACGTGGCTGCTACGGGCTTAAGCAAGAACCAATCTTACCTACACATCAAAACCACAACGATAGTTTGTCAAGTTGGTGCTGTTTTAACCTTCGTAAGGACCGGGCATAGCCACACATGGTTCAACTAAAGTTGGAGAAACTGTCACCCGCAAGCCACCTATGTGCAAAGCACGTCGGGAGAACCGGTCTCGTGTAAGCGTACGCGTAAGGTCGGTCCGGGCCGCTTCATCCAACAATACCGCCGAACCAAAGTATGACATGCTAGTAAGCAGTATGACTTATATCGCCCACAACTCACTTGTGTTCTACTCGTGCATATAACATCAAACCATAAAACCTAGGCTCAGATGCCACTGTTGGGTAACGTAGTAATTTCAAAAAATTTCCTACGCACACGCAAGATCATGGTGATGCATAACAACGAGAGGGGAGAGTGTTGTCTACGTACCCTTGTAGACCGGAGCGGAAGCGTTGATGCAATGTAGAGGAAGTAGTCGTACGTCTTCCCGATCCGACCGATCCAAGCACCGTTACTCCGGCACCTCCGAGTTCTTGGCACACGTTCAGCTCGATGACGTTCCCCGGGCTCCGATCCAGCAAAGCGTCGGGGAGGAGTTCCGTCAGCACGACGGCGTGGTGACGATCTTGATGTTCTACCGTTGCAGGGCTTCGCCTAGGCACTGCAACAATATGACCGAGGTGGAATATGGTGGAGGGGGGCACCGCACACGGCTAAGGAACGATCATGAAGATCAACTTGTGTCTCTGGGGTGCCCCTTGCCTTAGTACATAAAGGATGGAGGACGAGGAGGCCGGCCAAGGCAATTGGTGCGGCCAGTATGTGGAGTCCTACTAGGACTCCAAGTCCTAGTAGGAGTCCACCAAGAGGGGAGGAAGGGAGAAGGAAGTGGAGGAGAAGGAGAGGTGGCCGGCCCCCTTTTCCCTAGTCCAATTCGGACCAGAGGGGAGGGGGGGCGCAGCAGCCCCTTGGCCCTTTCTCCTCTTCCCACTAAAGCCCATCAAGGCTCATTGCTTCTCCCGTAACTACCCGGTACTCCAAAAAATACCCGAATCACTCGGAACCTTTTCGATGTCCGAATATAGTCGTCCAATATATCGATCTTTACGTCTCGACCATTTCGAGACTCCTCGTCATGTCCCCGATCTTATCCGGGACTCCGAACTCCTTCGGTACATAAAAACTCATAAACTCATAATATAACTATCATCAAAACCTTAAGCGTGCGGACCCTACGGTTCGAGAACAATGTAGACATGACCGAGACACGTCTCCGGTCAATAACCAATAGCGGGACCTGGATGCCCATATTGGCTCCTACATATTCTACGAATACCTTTATCGGTCAGACCGCATAACAACATATGTTGTTCCCTTTGTCATCAGTATGTTACTTGCCCGAGATTCGATCGTCGGTATCCAATACCTAGTTCAATCTCGTTACCAGCAAGTCTCTTTACTCGTTCCGTAATACATCATCCCGCAACTAACTCATTAGTTGCAATGCTTGCAAGGCTTCAGTGATGTGCATTACCGAGGGGGCCTAGAGATACCTCTCCGACAATCGGAGTGACAAATCCTAATCTCGAAATACGCCAACCCAACATGTACCTTTGGAGACACCTGTAGAGCTCCTTTATAATCACCCAGTTACGTTGTGATTTTGGTAGCACACAAAGTGTTCCTCCGACAAACGGGAGTTGCATAATCTCATAGTCATAGGAACATGTATAAGTCATGAAGAAAGCAATAGCAACATACTAAACGATCGGGTGCTAAGCTAATGGAATGGGTCATGTCAATCAGATCATTCGTAGCGCGGGAAGGAACACACTACTGCTAAGTGTTAGTTGTAGCGTCGTATCAGTAGCGCAGTATCCCATGCTACTGATAGCCCCCAAACCCGCGCTACTGCTAGGCTTTTCCCTAGTAGTGGACGGTGAGGCTGGGTCACGTCAGCATCTGCAAGCGCTAGCTGCGGCCAGGCTGGTTCGCTTGTGCCAATGTAGTGGTCCTTATGGACGACTTACTCATAGGCATGGGTAGGTTATTAGGTCGTGTTGGGTAACGTAGCATTCAATTTCAAAAATTCCTACGCTCATGCAAGATCTATCTAGGAGATCCATAGCAATGAGAGGGGGAGAGTGTGTCCATATACGCTCGTAGACCGAAAGCGGAAGCGTTTGACAACGAGGGTGATGTAGTCGAACTTCTTGTCGTTCCGACCGATCAAGCACCAAACGTACGACACCTCTGAGTTCTGCACACGTTCAGCTCGATGACGTCGCTCGAACTCTTGATCCAGCAAAGTGTCGAGGGAGAGTTTCGTCAGCATGATGGCGTGGTGATGGTGATGGTTAAGTGATTCGCGCAGGGTTTCGCCTAAGCACTACGACAATATGACCGGAGGCGTAAACTGTGGAGGGGGGCGCCGCACACGGCTAGGAATCAATCTTGTGTGTTGTATATATATATATATATATATATATATATATATATATATATATATATATATATATATATATATATGGGAGACGGAGAGGGGCTGCAAGGGGCGCCCCAAGTAGGAGTAATCCTACTTGGGCGCCTCCTCCAAGTCCGGCTCCCCCCTTCCATATCTATCGGAGGGGGAAGGAAAGAGAGGGGGAGGGGAAGGAAAGGGGGAGGTCGAATCCTCCCCTTTCCTTCTCCCTTCCCTTCCTTTCCTTCTCCTCCTATTCAGCCTATAGGGGGCGCACCAGCCCCTTTTGGGGCTGGTCTGCCCAACTCTTGGCCCATTAGGCCCATATAGCTTGCCGGGGGTTGTCTGGTACCCCTTCCTATATATGAATCTTTACCTCTCGACCATTTCGAGACTCCTCTTCATGTCCGTGATCTCATCCGAGACTCCGAACAACATTCGGTCACCAGATCACATAACTCGTATAATACAAAAATCATCATCGAACGTTAAGCGTGCGGATCCTACGGGTTCGAGAACTATGTAGACATGACCGAGACACATCTCCGGTCAATAACCAGCAATGGAACCTGGATGCTCATATTGGTTCCTACATATTCTACGAATATCTTTATCGGTCAAACCGTAATGACAACATATGTTATTCCCTTTGCCATCGGTATGCTACTTGCCCGAGATTCAGTTGTCAGTATCATCATACCTAGTTCAATCTCATTACCGGCAAGTCTCTTTACTCGTTCCGTAATGAATCATCCCACAACTAACTCATTAGTCACATTGCTTGCAAGGCTTATCATGATGTGCATTACCGAGAGGGCCCAGAGATACCTCTTTGATACTCAGAGTGACAAATCCTAATCTCGATCTATGCCAACCCAACAAACAATTTCGGAGACACCTGTAGCGCATCTTTATAATCACCCAATTACATTATGACATTTGATAGCACACAAGGTATTCCTCCGGTATCCGGGAGTTGCATAATCTCATAGTCAAAGGAATATGTTTAAGTCATGAATAAAGCAATAGCAATAAAACTTAACGATCGTTATGCTAAGCTAACGGATGGGTCTTGTCCATCACATCATTCTCCTAATGATGTGATCCCGTTCATCAAAGGACAACACATTTCTATGGTTAGGAAACTTAACCATCTTTGGTTAACGAGCTAGTCTAGTAGAGGCTTACTAGGGACACTCTTTTGTCTATGTATCCACACATGTACTAAGTTTCCGGTTAATACAATTCTTGCATGAATAATAAACATTTATCATGATATAAGGAAATATAAATAACAACTTTATTATTGCCTCTCGGGCATACTTCCTTCAGGTCGATGGTTCTTTACTGGGCGAGGTGCTGCACGGTGAGGGCGACCTCGAGGTGGACATTCTCCGGTGCAACAGCGGCTCTCGCAGGGCCACTACTGTGTGGAAGAGGTTATCGCCATAGAGGTCAGTGAGAGTGGTGGGCAACATGGAACCTAGGTGCATGGGCTAAAGGCGTAAGCTAGGTCGTTCGTGAGCGTCGTGACGACGGTAAACTTGTCGAAGAGGGTGACGAAGGCCTCGTGGAACCAAGAGATGAAGCTGACATTGAAGAGGCCTTTCATCCTGGCGGCCGCCAGCACCATGCATAGGCGTTGCTCGGTGTCGGGCTCTAGCCTGGCATCATGGACCATCTGGCGTAGCCGCCTTCTACTTGCGAGGATCTTCTCCATGTGTCTGAATCCTGGGCACTTGATCTTGAGATTGGAGGAATCACTCTTTCCCTTGGTCTAGGTGTGTAGGTGTGTGCGTTGGAGTGGAGGGGCACCTTATATGAGAGTGCAAACTACGTCGTGTTCACATGTGTGTTGTCCATGTCGTTGCGGAGACTGCTCCTCAGTCCGTGCTATCCGAAATTGACTGGCTACATCCTGGTTCTCCGATCAGTTCACTCGACATGCAACCATTGCACATATTAGGAACCATTTCTCCCCGACTTCTTCACCCACTCCTTCGTTTGAATTCAAACCGCAATCATTTCACACTCTTTTTAAATTTCACATCCTCCTTAAATAATCATGCTATCTTCACCTAAACTAGCCACGTACTCCAACACATATAAGATATTCAATATGTGTCATTTGTTTATGTTAACTATTATCCATGATATTATGTGAATGTGGACTGCACAACATTTAGCCCCCGTGGACTTGAAGGATGTTACTAAATCATGAAGCGGGGGAGTTGATGTATTATGGTGGCGTAAGCTAAATTTGACTAGGAGTTGATTGAATTGTGTGAAATTATGGCTCAAAGAAAATTTTGGAATTATTCATAAGCCTATATTATCATTTAGGTATTATTTCCGAAACCAGAATTGAGCGACAAAAATATGTGCTACATCATGTTTAATGTCATAAACCCCAAATATTGTTGAACCCTAAAGTTAAATCGGGAACTAAAACTGAACCCTAAAAGAGTTACGGAATAAAATAAATACCCAAAATAGGGTGACATTTATTTAGTTAATTTGGGATGAGAAGTCCAAAAGGATTTGAGTGAATTTGATTCTTGAATCAATTCAAAATAAAAAGGGAATAATTGAAATATTCCAAATAAGGCAACAAACTTATTAATATTTTGGGGAAAATATTTTTCCCTAAGTCCTCAATATTATCTTGAGTCTGTATAAAATTCCCAAAATGAATTGAGGCACTTTGGTTTTTTGAATCAATCACAAATTCAAAAGGGAAAGACAAAAAAGGAAAGTGAAGGAGTCCTGGATTAAGGGGTCCTCGGGCGTCCGGCCTATGTGATGTGGGCTGGACTGATGGGCCACGAAGATACAAGATAGAAGACTTCCTCCCGTGTCCGGATGGGATTCTCCTTTGCGTGGATGGCAAGCTTAGCGTTCGGATACGAAGATTCGTTCCTTTGTAAATCGACTCTGTACAACCCTAGGCCCCTCCGATGTCTATATAAACCGGAGGCTTTAGTCCATAGAGGCAATCACAATCATACATGCTAGACATCTAGTTTTAGCCATTACGATCTTGTGGTAGATCAACTCCTTTAATCCTCATATTCATCAAGATCAATCAAGCAGGAAGTAGGGTCTTACCTCCATCAAGAGGGCCCGAACCTGGGTAAACATTGTGTCCCTCGTCTCCTGTTACCATCGACCTTAGACGCACAGTTCGGGACCCTCTACCCGAGATCCGCCAGTTTTGACACCGACATTGGTGCTTTCATTGAGAGTTCCACCGTGTCGTCATCAGAAGGTTCAATGGCTCCATCAATAACCTACAACAATGCCGCCCTGGGTGAAGTTTTTCTCCCCGGTCAGATCTTCGTATTCGGCGGCTTCGCACTGCAGGCCAACTCGCTTGGCCATCTAGAGCAGATCGATAGCTACGCCCCAGGTCACCAGATTAGTTTTGGAAATCTGGACTATGTCACTGATATCCGAGGAGACTTGATCTTCCAAGGGTTCATGACCCCAACCTCCGCTCTGGCCTTAGATCCGGAGCGCATCACCAGGTCTGAAGACGGGATTCCTGAGCCCGCCAGACTATATGCGGCCACTAAGCCCAGTACGGGAGAGCCGGAGGAAGTAGTGTCATTGGCAACCTTCATGAAGCCGAACTCTCCTCCGGACACTGGCTTCGAACCCTCGGAGTCAGCATCGTGTGCGTTCGGCCAAGGAGTCTCCTCTCCACTGTACTCCACGGACTTCCTTCTCCCTGGCCAAACCTCGCCTTTAAGCGAGGCTCTGGACTTGATGCGATCCCTCGTCATTACAGAGGAACAATGTCCGAACTACAGCCAGCCCGGACTAGGGGCTGAGAGCGGGGAATTTTACGTCCCACCCACCACCCACTTCATAGCCACTGTCGAGGACTTAACTGACAAGCCCGATTGCGTCTCCGAAGACATCGATGGTATGGACGGCGAGGCCGAAGAAGAGCAGGCCCAAAACCCGCCATTTATCGAACGCTGGACGGCCACCTCTTCGTATGACATGTACATGGTGGATACACCCAAGGAGGGTAACGACGATAATGATAAAGATCCAGCCGAGGATAAGCCTCCTGAGATACAACCAAAGCGCCGACATCAGCGGCGCCGCTCTAAATCATGCCATGAAAAAGACAGCGATACCGGTACTAGAGACAACAATACTCCGGACGAAGCCGAAGACCAAGAAGACCCCATCGAGCCAACCTCCGAACAGGACGATCAGGAAGATGGGAAAGTTAGCCCCGGTGAACAGGCCATAAACGAAGACTCGGAGGACAGTAATTACCTTCCACTCTCCGAGGAGGAGGTGAGCCTCGGCAACAAAGACTTTATCGTGCCTAAGGAACCCCTCGAGCAGGAGCGCTTTAAGCGTCGGCTAATTGCCACTGCAAGGAGCCTGAAAAAGAAACGGCAGCAGCTTCAAGCTGATTAAAACCTACTTAACGACAGGTGGACTAATGTCCTGGTAGCCGAGGAATACAGCCTCGAGCGCCCAACCAAAAGTTACCTGAAGCGTAAACTCCTACCTCAATTCGACGACGAGGCACTTGGGCCCGTACCATCAGCGAGTAATGCGGTTGACCGACCACCTCATGGCCGGGACAAAACGGCAACTCAGGTCGAACACCAGCCTATACTACCTCGTCGTAAAGGTAGGGACACAACAGCTCGGGGATATTCATATGACCTGTGGCAAGACCTGGAAAAGAGAGCAGGCCAGACCACATCGATCTACGGATCACGGGGGCATTCCCCGACGTGCGACAACGACTATCTAGCCGGACGTGACAAGCATAACCATGTCCGGGCCGAAAACCGTAGACGGACTCCATCTGAGCTACGTCGCGACTTGGCCCGATATAGAGGCGCTGCACACCCCCTCTGCTTCACTGATGAAGTAATGGAGCACGAATTCCTAGAAGGGTTTAACCCGTGAATATCGAATCATACGATGGAACAACAGATCCTGCAGTATGGATTGAGGACTTTATTATCCATATTCATATGGCCCGCGGCGATGATCTTCATGCCATCAAATACCTCCTGCTAAAACTCAAGGGACTAGCTCAGCATTGGTTCACTACAAGAAATATGTCAACTTGTGTCAAAAGCTGGTAGTCGTAAACTGAAATTAACGACCTTCTCTCTGAGAAGGTCGTAGACGTTTATGACCAAAACAGAAGGTCGTTGAACCCATGACCTTTTGTTTTGGTCACTGGTTGTCTGCCCAGGCCACGTCGGATCCGACGTGGCAAAATTGCGACCAATTGAAAAGGTCGTTACTTAGAATCAGCTCGGTTCATTTCGGTGCTTCAAATGGGCCGAGCCCATTAATTCAGCCTTTTTAATATATATATTTTTCTATTAATTTTTGCTAGCTACATGGGCCTGGCCCAACATTTGCTGCCTTTTTTATTTTTATGAAATTTGACATTCAATTTCTTGTTGGGCCACGGCCTTTTACAGTCCAGTATTTTTTTGGCCCTCAGCCTTTTACAGTCCTGTTTTTCTTTTCTTTTTTGCCTCTGCCTTTTACAGTCTAGTTTTTTTGGCACTCAACCATGGAATTTTAATTTAGGACTCATCACTCTTAAGTTCTATACATGCGTCATTTTTAGTCAATTTCCAGTTCAAATATATGCTAT
This sequence comes from Triticum aestivum, assembly GCF_018294505.1. NCBI lineage: Eukaryota > Viridiplantae > Streptophyta > Magnoliopsida > Poales > Poaceae > Triticum > Triticum aestivum. The sequence continues at coordinate 566,807,814 of NC_057809.1, read as the reverse complement.
AAATGCAGAATATTTCTCAATACAGCCAAACTTGGTACGTTACAATAATACATAGTATCCAGTTTTCTAATACACAAAAAGATCAAAAATAACAAGCTCCAATGAGGTACTCGTTGTTGGGTGCTTCTTCATCATGGGACTTGCTGGGTGCTTCGCCACTTGAACAAAGGACATCTACAGCTTATAAACAGAACAATTAGGAACAAAATAAAAAAAGAACATTATGCATTTGGTGCAAAAATGGTTAGAGCAAAGAGGAGCTTCAGCAACAGAGCAAACATTTGCAGATGGATATTTTTGTTTGACTCATTTACTACTACTCCCTTTATTTTTCAGGACTACATATTCTGAATCTACTAGCAGTGGTGGTGCTCAATTGCCACTGTTCAGGTCAATGGTAGATGCAGGCAGGTAATTAAATGTAGAAAATTAGCTAGCCTGCTCTCATGGAAGTTTTCAAAAGACCACACTGATCATGCAAGGACTCTTGCTAGCATGAACCACGAAAACTGTTGAAAATAGAACAGTTCACCGGAGAGCAAGAAAATTCGAAAGTAGCACATAGGACCACACCTAGAAAGCCTAATACACACACATAAGCTATTTCCAAGGTAGAAGCCTGAGAAGTTGTTCAATTCTCAAATTTAAGGAATAAGAAGAAACGACAATCTGGCTTACATGCTGCCTACATTGTGTCTTATATCACGGTCTAAATGAAACACAGGAACATGGTTCCATGTATGAGTAGAGAGGGGAGACGGTTCAGTTGTACCAGAAGCGGCCCAGTGTCGATGCATGCGTCGCAAACACAACACGACACAGCAGGGTCCTGTACATGATGATGCAAACAAAGTCGTGCCAATTTATGGCGCGATTACACAAGTCAACAACTGAATCCCCAACTGTATTTGCATATACTGCAGCAAACTAGATTGATATTATTTTTTCTTTTTCGTTGAGCTTGTGATTCAGTTAGGCATCCATGGGTGGCAGGAATGTAAAGTGCAGGTAGCAGTAGTGTACAACTAGCTAGAAGAGGACTAGGAGGAGCAAAACCAAACCTTTTTCTGCTGGATTTTGAGGCATTGGAGGTGCATCTCGGATTCTCCTGCAGAATAGCAGTGAGGAGGCTTCACCAATAGAGCAAAACCAAGGACAGAACTTGCTTCTCCAGATTAACATTGGCCTTCACCACACACTCATACTTGTCCTGCAAATAATGCCATCACGAGTTCAACATCAGCTATCCATCCGCCTTTCAAATTAGTAACCATATACAACAAAATAATAAGTTGTGAGGAGCAAATTAGAAACCATCATCCATTGACTCGTTGATTTGTTTGAAATGAAGCAGATGTTATGATTTGTTTGATACACACAGTTCTGCAATACAGGAGAGAAAAACATAAGAGTGTATCTTAAATTGCAAGTAAAGTGGTACAAAGCATGTGAATTGCAGCAAATTTTAATTCTGCATAACTCATAAATGGTGATGCATAGTAGCATACTATCAACTCTATAGTCCTACTGAGAATCAACTACAAAGAGGATATTAAAAAAACAGACCCTGACATATTTTAGGACAAACAACCACAACCTGAAATAAGCCTGCAAAATATAGCATGTCCACTTGGATTTACAGTTGTACACATGTATGTAAAAATCCAGAACCAGTTAAAACAGTGTAGAATAGTTGATGATCCTAAGATCCTACCTACCCAGCACTGAAATGCAAAACTTTTAGTAGTAACCGCTAAATATACATGTTACGAGGGGTGATAAATAATTACACAGCAAAAGCATCATCCGCCATGATCCCATCAAAAATTCTTCACCACACACTCACACTGGTATTGATCATGCATGCATCACCTTAGGAGTATATATGCAAGTAGAACCTAAAACAACGGGCACTGAAATTAAGAACAATTCTCTCTCTGTATACGCATAAGCTCCTCCTCGTGGGTACTATAGCACCGAGGTCTTGTGCCAGCAGTGGAGCCTTTGATGTCGTAGAACTGTTGTTACTGATGATATGATGATGCAAGTTATACAGAATTATGCTATGTTCACTGCTACAGTACAGATACATGATACTACTAGCCACAAGGCAGTTGGGTAAAACAACATTATACAGGAAGTTCAAGTAGTGAAACTTGAATAATGCTGCTTGAGAACAGTAGTAAGAAAATGCAACTTAGATACACTGTCATAAGAATAACCCGATAGAACGCTCAAATCTGACAAATCTAGATACCATCCCCATACTGTAAGTGTGTACTAGCATCATGAAACTACCAGAGATTTAGAACAAGTCCTGGCTTTGAAATCCTTATAATCGAGGGAGGGGTGAACAAACAGCAGTAGTGAAGAGGAGGTAGCCTGTGTTTCGGCCTTTCCTTTCGTTCTTTCAAGTACTGTACTTTATTTTCCCTAAAGAAAAAGCATCGCCTTCTACCTCTTCAAGCATAGATGCAGAGAGAGACATTTCGCAAGTTGCGGTGTGTTTGGCATTTGGACATTGGAGACTATACCCACTGAACTACACTACATATTTAGGGTCAGTCGTGTAGAAGAAAAGAAAAGAAAAGGAAACAGAGCTAGACAAGTGAACATACAACACAGGAATCTGTACTACTGGTAGTAGCTAGTAAAACACAGAGGCAAACAGGTATGCAATCTATGGCTCTGCACAACACAATTCTAGCAAAGCACAAGCAGAACTCGAGGGCGCATGGTTCTTCACCTTTCTTGCCACTGTCGGTGTTAGGATTCTCAAGATGACACGCCCAACTATGATATCACCAACCTCTGGCTTATACCTGATAAGGTCAAAGAGAACAAAATGAGCCTTTCGGGTACCAGAACTAATTACAAACTCAATGCTTTACTTCCTGCCTACAGTTTAAGCCAGCACAAATCATAAGCACCCCAGCTCTAATCCAACACACTAATATTTCTGTGTGAAACTACAGTACCTCACCAATCACCATAAGAACTGCACTTATCCATTCATCGAGTCAAACTCGAACCCACTAATTCATTCATAGGCACACCGTTATACTCAGTACAATAGCAACACCACAACATTGCAAGGATTATCCAGCAGGAACACAGAAATGGCATTTGCTGGAAACTGATGCAGCAACGAAAAGAAGGAAGGCAGTTCACTGACAGTTCAAGCTCTACCGCTGGAATAGCAGAGCCTATGTTCACTGACAGTTCAAGCTCCACATGACTTGTGACTAAAAATCACATTTCTGTCCTCCAAGTGATATTTTCTCAAAAATATATCTAGCACAGACACTCTATCGGTTTCATTTCCAAAATGCCAGAGTAATTACCATTTGTACCACTGGATCATGCTCCCTGCGACTTCGCCATGAAAACCCTAGTTACCAGCATAGATCGTAGCCGGGATTACCCCACCACGCACGAAACCACGCATCTCCCGCACCATATCTGACCCCTCCGGCATGAAACCCTAAGCGTGCGGGCAGATCGGGGCAGGAAAATCGCAAAGAGGATCGGGACGGGAGACGGGGACGGACCTGAGCCTTGTCAGCGAGGCGGAGCACGAGCCTGGAGATGGGGAGAGGTGCGTCGTAGATGAAGGCGTGGTTGACGCACTTGTTGCGGAGGAATCGGGAGAGGACGCGGCCGTCGACGGTGAGGCCGGCGAGCGCGACCCCGGCGTGGTCAGCGATGCGGAATACCTTGCGCTGGTGCGAGGAGAGGTCGTTGGCGGACTTGTTGGCGGCGGCAAGGTCGAGGACACGGATCAGGTCGACGATGGCGGCGTGGATCTGGGTGCTCGACCTAACTCCTTGCCGGCTTTCCCTCCCTTCTGTTCCTTTGCTTCCCTTCCCTTGGGAGAGGAAGGAGAAGGTGGGGGCGGCGCGGGGGAACGGGGAGGGTGAGATGGCCGGCGGCAGGGCTCGGGGTGGATCGGCGATGTGGGAGACAAGGGGAGAGATCGGGCTGGCGGCACCTATGTGGGAGACGAGGGGAGGGTCAGGGTGGGTGGCAGATCTGGAGCCCTAGGGTTCCTGGGGTGAGAAGGTGAGGGAGTTTTCTTTTTTTTTGAGACAAAGAGAGGGGTGAGGGAGAAAGGGATGCCGTTGGATCCGAGAGCATCCGACGGCGTTTGAGCACGATCCGCATGACATGCCCATGGACCAATCAGAACCCAGTACACGTTATGACCTTCTAAATTGGTCATAATCGACTAAAAATAAGGTGTTGAACCATATTTTTTTCAAAAAAGGTGTTAAATCATATAAACAGTTTTATGATATGAGAAATTCAAAAAGAAATATTTTCATTGTGCACAAGGGTGCATATTGGAATGGCAAACAATGTTGCCTAAGGAAGTTTTCTTTTTCTTTGGATGAAAGAACCATTTTCCATTTTTCGAGTGCCCAAAAGGAGGGTTTTTTGTGAAGGACCTCCCAAATAATTGTTGCAAAATTGGACCAAATCATTTTTATAAAATACTAGGCCATATTTAATGCACAATTGACCAAATGGTTGGGTGTCAAAAGTTTTTATCCACCTCTGGTGAAAAAGACAAATTCCCGCTGATTCAGTTGGAAGCGGGTCAAATTTGAACTGTAGCTACCTCGTAGTTTGCTCTTTATTTTTTCCAAAAATCATTTCTAGGTACATAAGTATCTATTTAATCAGAGAAACACCAAAAAATTCCAAGATTCAACCACTAGCTAGGAACGGTCATTCCCGTCGTTTTGACCGTATTTTGAAACAGACATAAAAACTTCAAAAAAAACAAAAAATGGGGAAACCTTCGCATTATGTCATTATATGTGGCCAACTTCCCAGAAAAAATAACAAAATTGTAATACGACAATTATTTTAAAAAAGTGTTCTCAGAAACGAGCTATCACGTGTGGAGATCAATGGCTTTCAAGCCAAATGATCAATCTTATGGCCACATTCATGGCATAGTTTGTTCAAATGATCTCATATTGTGCACAAGGGTGCATATTGGAATGTCAAACAATGTTGCCTAAGGAAGTTTTCATTTTCTTTCGACGAAAAAACCATTTTCCGTTTTTCGAGTGCCCAAAAGGAGGGTTTTTTGTGAAGGACCTCCCAAATAATTGTTGCAAAATTGGACCAAATAATTTTTCTAAAATAATAGGCCATATTTAATGCACAATTGACCAAATGGTTGGGTGTCAAAAGTTTTGATCCACCTCTCATGAAAAAGACAAATTCCCGCCGATTCAGTAGGAAGCGGGTCAAATTTGAACTGTAGCTGCCTCGTAGTTTGCTCTTTATTTTTTCCAAAAATAATTTATAGGTACATAAGTATCTATTTAATCAGAGAAACTCCAAAAAAATCCAAGATTCAACCACTAGCTAGGAACGGTCAAACCCGCCGTTTTGACCGCATTTCGAAACGGGCATAAAAAATTCAAAAAAAATCAAAAATTTGGGAAACCTTCGCATTGTGTCATTATATGTGACCAAGTTTCCAGGAAAAATAACAAACTTGTAATACGGCAATTATTTTAAAAAAGTGTTCTCAGAAATGAGCTATCATGCGTGAAGATGCAGGGCTTTCAAGCCAAATGATCAAACTTATGGCCACATTCATGGCATACTTTGTTCAAATGATCTCATATTGTGCACAAGGGTGCATCTTGGAATTCCAAACAATGTTTCCTAAGGGAGTTTTCATTTTCTTTGCACGGAAAAATCATTTTCCATTTTTTGAATGACCAAAATGAGTTTTTTTTGTGAAGGAGCTACCATATATTTGTTGCAAAATTGGACTAAATCATTTTTATAAAATATTAGGCCATATTTATTGCATAATTGACAAAACGGTTTGGTGTCAAAAGTTTTGCTCCACCACTTGTGAAAAAGACAAATTTCTGCTGATTTAGTAGGAAGCGGGTCAATTTTGAACTGCACCTACCTTATTGTTTGCTCTTTATTTTTTCCAAAAATCATTTCTAGTTACATAAGTATCTATTTAATCATAAATACATGGTTTGGTGGTGATACGTCGTGGTTTGGATGTGGCCCAGGGCCCCAACTCCAAAGCGCGTAAACTCGCATGCCCGCCGCGTGGTCACCGCGTGACCTTGGTGTTGACATGCGTTCTGGAAGGCTTAGGCATGTCTAGTGGGTTGGGCACTCCCCAGGTAGGTGCTAGGAAGAAAATTACAACAGAAGAAACTCACGAGGAGACTGACCTATGCTCAAAGATGAATTAGCAGCCAAGTGTTTGATTAGCGGTACGGGAAATGCACATGGCCAATGGGCGTGAGTTTTGGCTGAGGATGATCATCTACTAAGGAGAATTTCTTCACAAATTTTTAGCTCAAAAGGAGGATCCTAGGTGGTACTTGCTTTGCAAAGTACCACGCTGGACAAAAATATGAATGTTCAAGCTGGGCTCAAAATAATGAATGGATTGAGCTGAAATTTGGTGGAGGATGGTTATTTGGGCATAGGAAAGCATTGTAGAAAATTGATACCATTTGGACATGCCAAAGTAGTGCTTCCTTCACAATGCTCTTCTATGGACAGAAACTTGGGAAAACTAGTGAGAGAGATTGGATGAATGAAATGAGCTCAAAATTGGTGTAGGTAAGTTAAATAGCTATGGTCATATGTTGGTACATTTTCAGATCATTTGGGTAAGCCTAGCTAGTACTTACTTCACAAAGCTTCTCTCAAGGTAGAAACTTTGGAAATTTCCTGAGAAAGATTTACTAGGAAAACTGAGCTGAATATTATCATGTGGCAATGATTTGGGTATGGAAGAGTGCCCAAAAAGTTTGAGGGTAATAGGAGGGGTCTAGATAACACTTGCTTTGCAACGTGCCAATTTGGCCATAAAATATAAATTGAACCTGGGCTCACATAGATGATTTGACTGAGCCGCAATTTGGAGGAGGGTGATAATTTGGGCATATGAAGGAACTATATAAATTTCATGTCATTTCGATATATAAAAAAGGAACTTCCTTCACAATGCTTCTAAGTGGACAAAAACTTTGGAAATTTGCCGAGGAAGATTTTCTAGGCAAATGGAGCTGAATTTTGTCATGCGGCAATGATTTGGATAGGAAAGAGTGCCCAAAAATTCCGAGGGCAATCAATAATATATAAATAGCACTTCCTTCATAAAGTGTTGTTGTGAACAAAATAGGAAAATGAATATTGTTGAATTAGTTTTGAACTAGGCAAGGAAGGATTTTTACATATTTGATGAAGGTATGACCCAAATAATTTATGAGATTTTTTTGGGAATTTTGGGAATGACAGAAATATAGGTTGCTTCACAACCTAGGGCAAAAATTGACACATGGGCATGACACATAGGCAAAACTGATGAGGTGGCGCCAAGTCATACCAATCCACCACAATTTACAAGGTTATGACCATCTATATTAGTCATGATCAGCTAAAAATAAGGCAGCGGACTAGTGCTGTGTGCTTTATGACCATTTCGTGTAAGGAAATTACGACCTTTCTGACCAAACTGGTCGCAATGGTTTAGGGTTTGGAGCCCCCCGAATAGCTTTTGACCAATTGGTCTCAAATGGTCATAGATCTATGATCAATTCTTCCAAGGTCACTGACAGAAGGTCACTAGTTGACATATTTCTTGTAGTGGTTAAATAGCCTGCCAGAAAACTCCATTGGCAGCTGGGAGGACTTGGAAGATGCCTTCCGCGACAACTTCCAAGGTACATACGTCCGACCTCCGGATGCTGATGACTTAAGTCACATAGTTCAACAGCCCGGAGAGTCAGCCAGGAAATTCTTGACTAGGTTCCTAACTAAAAAGAACCAGATCATCGACTGTCCGGATGCCGAAGCCCTAGCGGCCTTTAAGGATAGCATCCACAACGACTGGCTCGCCCGACACCTCGGCCAAGAAAAAACGAAGTCCATGGCAGCCCTCACGGCACTTATGACCCGCTTTTGCATGGGCGAATATAGCTGGCTAGCCCGTAGCAATAATAATGCAAGTGAACCTAGCACTTCCGAAGCCAAAAATAGCAACAGTAAGCCCCGATGCAACAGACACAAGCATCGAAACAACGGTGAGAATACCGATGACACGGCGGTCAACGCCAGATTCAGTGGCTCCAAGTCTGGCCAGTGGAAGAAGCCATCTAAAAGAAACAATCCGGGCCAATCCAGATTGGACCGCATACTCGACCGTCCATGTCAGATCCACGACACCCCCAATAAACCATCCAACCATACCAACAGAACCTGTTGGGTCTTTAAACAGGCTGGTAAGTTAAATACCGAGAACAAGGAGAAGGGGTCGCAAAGTGAGGACGACGACAAGGAGCCCCAGCTGCCGAACACAGGGGGACAGAAGAAGCCCCCCTCCCCCAAGTTAAAACTGTGAGCATGATATATGTTACCCATATCCCCAAGAGGGAGCGCAAACGCGCGCTCAGGGACGTCTACGCGATAGAGCCAGTCGCCCCAAAATTCAACCCATGGTCGTCCTACCCGATCACCTTCGATCGCAGGGACCACCCAACTAGTATCCATCATGGCGGTTCAGCCGCACTGGTCCTCGACCCAATCATGAATGGATTCCACCTCACACGAGTCCTCATGGACGGTGGCAGCAGTCTCAACCTGCTCTATCAGGATACAGTCCGCAAGATGGGCATTGATCCATCAAGGATCAAGCCCACAAAAACTACCTTTAAGGAGTAATACCAGGTGTAGAGGCCCGCTGCATGGGCTCAATCACATTGAAAGTCGTCTTCGGATCCCCGGACAACTTCCGAAGCGAAGACTTGATCTTTGATATTGTCCCCTTCCATAGTGGCTATCACCCATTGCTCGGACGAACCACATTTGCTTGATTCAATGCAGTGCCACACTATGCCTACCTCAAACTCAAGATGCCCGGACCACGCGGTGTTATAACAGTCAACGGAAACACTGGACGCTCCCTCCGTACCGAGGAGCACACTGCGGCCCTGGCAGCTGAAGTACAGAGCGGCCTTATCAAGCAAAACTTTAATTCAGCGGCCAAGCTCCCAGACACTGTCAAACGAGTCCGGACTACTCCACAGCTTGATAGTCCCGCTCGTCAGGAGCTCGACTAGCAATGCGGCCTCCATCTCAGTCCCGACCAAATGGCGGCATACGTACCGCGCATACATAACTACGCACTCAAAATACCATGGGCATAGACGGAGGCATAACTCGATTGTGGTCCATAATACATCTCGACCTTCCCCGGACACACATACTTTACCTTTTCTTTTTTTCCTTTTCTTTTCCACAGGCCCCTCACGACGGCCCAATCACCGATCCTTTCGAAGGATCGATATACCAAGGTGGCAAGCAGCATAGACGTGTGGTGGAATCTCTAGGTTGTCTTCTTGAAGACCACTCTACCTGTTTTCAGGACCCGCACGCGGCTCCCCCTCGGTCTTGGCATGTTAAATCTCCGTGTTGCCTATCACACTATTTGTACAAATACGCTTCAACATATTAATCAAATTATAATGGAAACAGTTTGCGGCCCAACTTACGTGGCACTGGCTTACTACTTCATTTTATTTTGCTATTTTTATCGAGTGCACCCGTACACTTTGGTACGCTTTAATTCGCCAGGGGCTTCATTGCGCCCCATACTACGGCAACAAAATCTGAACATTTTACAGTATAGTTCGGCACCCCGAATTTAACATTATATGCATCGGCTCCGAATCATGTCTTTGGTCAATAGTTGGGTTGCCTGGATCCTATGATTGCTACCTTACGTTCCGTCCTATCGGCTTGGGTAGTAAATGGAGATCTACTGCGATTGTGTTTCTGGTTTATTCGGATTAACACCTCAGTAGAGAAAGCCGAAAACTGACTGTCATGATGCGGCGAGAGCTGGTCAGCTATTCAGAGGTTAAAATATTTTGCAATTTTTTCCGCATCATGCAATGGATCGGCCTCCACCCGATCAGGTGTCTACAGCACCCTAGTCCGGATTAACAAATACTAACTAGGGGTTGTGCCTACATTTCTATTGTCAAACTCCTATGGCTAAGTGAGGGTGATAATGCCACATAGTCCGATTGCCTGGTTCGTTGCGCTAAACACCTCCTTCAAGGACCAAACTCTTGGGTCAAGAGTGTTTAGGTTCCAACCCGAACACCCCCGTACTACCTACGTGGAGGCTGAAGCCGACGAGTGGCCAACTTTCAGACTTAATAAAATGGCCGCACAGGAGGCAAAAACTTAAACAAACAACAAGCATTATATTACAAATCAGCTTTGTTTCATAATACAGGACGGGATAACATGAACGTCTTCATTCAAAAATAATGTCTTTTGCACACTGGCCCTCTACAATGCGGGATCCCTTCAGGACATCATCAAAATACTGCTCGGGCGTGCGGTGCTCCTTGCCCGCGGGCGGTCCTTCGGTCGCGAGCTTGACAGCGTCCATCTTCGCCCACTGAACTTTGACACGAGCGAAGGCCAGCTGCGCACCTTCGCTGCAGACCGGGCTCTTGATGGCATCAAGCTGAGGGCAGGCGTCGACCAGCCGCTTCACGAGCCTGAAGTAGCTGCTGGGTACGGCGTCAGCAGGCAATAGACAGATTATCAAATCCTTCATGGCCAGTTCGGCCACCCTATGCAGTTCGGTCAGCTGTTTCAGCTGATCGCTAAAGGGCACCGGATGCTCTAGCGCAAGGTATTGCGACCAGAACAGCTTCTCCATCGAGCTCCCCTCTTCGGCTCGGAAGAAGTCCACTGCATTGGCAACACTGCGCGGCAGGTCCGCAAACGCCCCTGGAGAACTCCAAATCTGGGTCAGTAAGAGGTACCTTCTCTTCACATATTTGCTTTGCATAATAAAGGCCTTACCCGCCGCAATTTTCCTGGCCTCCTGGATTTCCTGGAGGGCACCCTGGGCCTCAACCCGGGCCTCTTGTGCACTTTGGCAGGCCTTGGCAAGTTCAAACTCTTGGTCCGCACTCTTGCGCTCCAAGGACTCGCACTTCTTTACGACGTCCTGGAGCTCCTGCTGGACCTCCTCGACCCTCGCCTCGTGTTTTTCCCGGGTGGCCCATTCCTTCACCACTCTCTTCTGGGCCTCAGCCAGCGCCTTCTTGAGGGTCTCCACCTCGGTTGCAGCTCCTACGAAATATCATGATAGCATGATCAACACAAACAATTCATATCTTTCTACATCGGAATAGGCCATTGCATACCTTGCTGGTCCTCTAGTTGTTTTTCATATGGCCGAGCTCTTCCTCGGCCTGCTCCAGACTGTGCTTCAGTTTGGAGACTACGGTAGAATGGGAGGGCGCAGCCAGCATCGACGCCCGCTTATTCACATAGACATGTATGGTTAGTCTCCTGCAAAAATTATTTGATCCTTTGTTTGGCTTCTCTTGTCGAGCACCGGACAGTGTCTTAGGGGCTACTGTCTATACTATGACATTCTTTTATTATAATTATGTCACATACCTCAAAGCCTGTTAGAAGGCTGGCGCAGGCTTTGGTCAGTCCACTCTTAGTGGACTGAACCCTCTTAACCACCGTACCCATGAGGATACGGTGTTCCTCAACAATGGAAGCACTTTGCAGCGCTTCCAGTAGAGTATCCGGTGCCTCAGGATGGACAGAGGTCACCGGTGGAATAGGTGCACCTCCTTCTTTCGAAGGAGGCTGCTTTCCTGATTCCGGAGCCATATGGGCCTCCGGAATAGTATTCGGCTGGGGGCCGAATTGGATATGGCCCCCTTCGCCATCTCTAGAGGGATTTTCTCCCCCATGTGTCCGGCGGCCGAGGTATCACCCTCTGGCGCCACCCTGACGGCCTCCTATACCTCTCCCTGGCTTGGGAAGGTCCTTCGGGACAACACCTTAGTGTTGTCCGTGGCCTTGGGAGAGGAGGCCGCCGGAAGTGACCCGCTGTCCATCACCTTTGGATCTAGCGAATTCCCTGAAGATGAGGATCGCTGGGGGCGGGAGTGGGCCGGATTGCAGCGCATGATTCAACATATTAAAACCATGAAGTAAAAAAGTGGGATATATATATGTGTATGAGTGCTTTTGAGTACTTACAATTCGGCCAGGGGCTTTTCCCTGGGGCGTCACTCGGAGCTGCTGTCAATGTCCAACGCGGATTTATCCACGAGGGAGACCTTCCCCTTCTTGGGCGTCTTTGCCTCCAGATCTATGGAGGTCGTCCTCTTCTTCCTTCCCCCCTCAGGAGGAGAGTTGCTTTCTTCCTCCTCCTCGTCATCCTCGGTGGCAGGGGAGCAGTGGGTTTTGGCGTCTTTGGATGTCACGTCCGAAGTACCTTTACGGCGGAGGCCGCTTCTTCCCACCGGGCCCTTCTTTTGGGCCTTCTTCTCCGGCGCCTGGTAGGGCGCCAGAACCAGCATCTTCATCAGAAGTGGGATTGCTGGGTTTTCCGGCAACGGAGCTGGACACTAGATTCGCTCCGCCTTCCTTGTCCAACCCTGGAAAGACACATGGGAAGCTTAGAAATCTTCCTTGAATGTACAGGTGAAGGATACACCTTGAAATACGAAAAACTTACGGGACTGGCAGGATGGGTCAGGTTGTACCCACGGCCCTTGGTCATCTTCGGCCATGTCTCATTGGCCTTAAAAAGCACCTTATAGATGCCTTCGTGTGTAACGCCAAAGAACTGTTGCAGGGTCTGGTGCTTGGCCGGATCGAACTCCCACAAATTGCAAGTCCGGCTTTGGCAAGGAAGGATCCGGCGAAAAAGCATCACCTGGATCACATTGACAAGCTTGATGTTCTTGTCCACCATGCTCTTGATGCGCATATGCAGCCCGGACACCTCATCCAATGATGCCCAGTCCAGGCCCTTTTCCAGCCAGGAGGTGAGCCGCATTGGGGCCCCGGACTTGAATTCGGGAGCCACGGCCCAGGTGGTGTCGCGGGGCTCTGTGACATAGAACCACTGCTTCTGCCACCCTTTGATGGTCTCCACAAAGGTGCCTTTGGGCCACGAGATGTTGGACATCTTACTCACCATAGCGCCTCCGCACTCTGCGTGTTGACCGCCCACCACCTTCGGCTTCACATTGAAGGTCTTCAGCCACAACCCAAAGTGGGGTGGGATGCGGAGGAAGGCCTCGCACACGACAATGAATGTCGAGATGTTGAGGAAGGAGTTTGGGGCCAGATCATGGAAATCTAGCCAGTAGTAGAACATGAGTCCATGGATGAATGGGTGGAGAGGATATCCCAGCCCGCGGACGAAGTGGGGGATGAATACCACCCTCTCATGAGGCTCCGTGGTGGGGATGATCTGCCCCTTGGCCGAAGGTCGGTGGGCGATTTCTTGGGCCAAGTATCCTGCCACTCGGAGCTTCGTGATGTCCTTCTCCATGATGAAGGAAGCCGTCCACTTGCTCTACGCTCTAGATCCAGACATGGCCGGAGTGCTTTTTGGAGGTGGAGAGGATGGAAGCTTGGGCGTTGGAGCTCAAGAATGGATGGGCAGAGAGGAAGAAGGCGTGGGTGAAAGAATGGATCTTTATCCTCTTATGAAGGCAGCGAATGTCAAGTGCCTCCCCACTCGCCTTAAAACTCGCCTATTCCCCAAGGGTTGTGCGGGCGGCGCAGTTGGATTACCCACGCCCGTATTGATGAGAATCCCGCAATAAGGGGACACGGTCTCTGCTTCTTGACAAGACGTGCTAATGGAAACCGCATCTCGAAACATGGAGCGTGAGGCTAAAAACGGTTCGAAATAATGACCGGGCAGAGACGTGGCGTCTCGCTACAAAAGTTGTCAGTAGATGGGACCCGTGAAATATTATACTCTCTACGGTTGTGTGTGGTACTTGTTTTGCAGAGTCGAACACATTTTCTATGTTTAGGGACTACTTTGGAGTATTCGGAGGAGGAACCCGCCTTGCAATGCCAAAGACAATCTGCCGCCGGACACATCTTTATTAAAGTCTGGTTCAGGGGCTACTGAGGGAGTCCTGGATTAAGGGGTCCTCGAGCGTCTGACCGATGTGACGTTGGCCGGACTGATGAGCCACGAAGATACAAGATAGAAGACTTCCTCACGTGTCCGGATGGGACTCTCCTTTGCGTGGATGGCAAGCTAAGCGTTCGGATATGAAGATTCCTTCCTCTGTAAACCGACTCTATACGACCCTAGGCCCCTCCGGTGTCTATATAAACTGGAGGGTTTAGTCTGTAGAGGCAATCACAATCATACAAGCTAGACATCTAGGGTTTAGCCATTACGATCTCGTGCTAGATCAACTCTTGTAATCCTCATATTCATCAAGATCAATCAAGCAGGAAGTAGGGTCTTACCTCCATCAAGAGGACCCGAACCTGGGTAAACATTATGTCCCCCGTCTCCTGTTACCATCGACCTTAGACGCACAGTTCGGGACCCCCTATCCGAGATCCGCCGGTTTTGACACCGGTAGAAAGACAAATAAAAACAAAAACCTATCTAGCCCTAGCCACTAGGCCCAGCCCACTAGGCCTACCCCTACCTAATGCCTACCCTATCTAGCCCTAGCCACTAGCCCATTCCACTAGGCCTGCCCCTACCTAATGCCAACGCACGCGGCGTGACAGCTGTAGTGCAATGGATTGAGCCCATTTAACTCAGTTGGGTCAAACCGGCATGACAATTATCCAATTTAAGTAATGATCAGCTGCTCCAAGCGCATCATTTCTCCTCTCCCTCTCTCTTGCCTCCGGAACACTGACCAGTAGGACCCATGCATCAAGGTCATGCCTGACCTCCTGCAATGGCTGCGTGCACGACCAAGGCGCCCATGCCGCACATGCCCCATAGTCCCCACGACTTCAAGCACGACAGGCCACGCCTCCATGCCTATTTAAATTATCACTTCCCCTCTCCAAAAGGCCCCTCGACGCCCACAAACTAGGTTCCAGAACATTGTGAATCAACCTCACGGCACCCCCTCTACCGCCGCCATCTACCGACGATTCTCACAACTCCTTCCCTCGATCGTTCGCATCTGTTTAATGTACTCTACATGCCCAGGAATGCTAGTGAGAACACTCTCAACCTCACCCGAACACCACATCATCACGTAGATGATTCAGATGAGGTGAGCCGTCCCCTGCCCATCTCTTGTCGCATGTCGACTTCTCGATGACGCGTCACATCCTCTTGACCACCCAATCTACCCGAGGGAGCCATAACCGTCGAATTCGACTTCATCTCAAAGCGTGTCAAAGCTTTCGACGCTCCAACAGGTCGCCATTGTCACCTGACGATGCACTCGACGCATCCGAGGTCACCTCTGCACACGCCGCATCATTCCACGCATAGTCCTGCCTATCCTGACAATGAGGATCACTGAAGAGGACCCCGCGACGAATCCCGTGTTGGGGAATGCAGTAATTTCAAAAAAAATCCTATGCACACGCAAGATCTATCTAGGTGATGCATGGCAATGAGAGGGGAGAGTGTTGTCCACGTACCCTCGTAGACCGAAAGTGGAAGCGTTATGACAACGTGGTTGATGTAGTCGTACGTCTTCATGATCCGACCGATCTTAGCACCGAAGGTACGACACCTCCGTGATCTACACACGTTCAGCTCGGTGACGTCCCTCGAACTCTTGATCCAGCTGAGGTCGAGGGAGAGTTTCTCAGCACGACGGCGTGATGACGGTGGTGAAGAAGTTTGATGTCTACTACACAACCTTATTCTTGTAGACGTTGTTGGGCCTCCAAGTGCAGAGGTTTGTAGGACAGTAGCAAATTTCCCTCAAGTGGATGACCTAAGGTTTATCAATCCATGGGAGGCGTAGAATGAAGATGGTCTGTCCCAAACAACCCTGCAACCAAATAACAAAGAGTCTCTTGTGTCCCCAACACACCCAATACAATGGTAAATTGTATAGGTGCACTAGTTCGGTGAAGAGATGGTGATACAAGTGCAATATGGATGGTAGATATAGGTTTTTGTAATCTGAAAATATAGAAACAACAAGGTAGCTAATTGTAAAAGTGAGCGTAAACGGTATTGCAATGCTAGGAAACAAGGCCTAGGGTTCATACTTTCACTAGTGCAAGTTCTCTCAACAATAATAACATAATTGGATCATATAACTATCCCTCAACATGCAACAAAGAGTCACTCCAAAGTCACTAATAGCGGAGAACAAACGAAGAGATTATTGTAGGGTACGAAACCACCTCAAAGTTATCCTTTCTGATCGATCTATTCAACAGTCCGTAGTAAAATAACATGAAGCTATTCTTTCTGTTCAATCTATCCTAGAGTTCGTACTAGAATAACACCTTAAGACACAAATCAACCAAAACCCTAATGTCACCTAGATACTCCAATGTCACATCAAGTATCTGTGGGTATGATTATACGATATGCTCACACAATCTCAGATTCATCTATTCAACCAACACAAAGAACTTCAAAGAGTGCCCCAAAGTTTCTACCGGAGAGTCAAGACGAAAACGTGTGCCAACCCCTATGCATAAGTTCACGAGGTCACGGAACTCGTAGGTTGATCACCAAAACATACATCAAGTGGATCACGTGATATCCCATTGTCACCACAGATAAGCACATGCAAGACATACATCAAGTGTTCTCAAATCCTTAAAGACTCAATTCGATAAGATAACTTCAAAGGGAAAACTCAATTCATCACAAGAGAGTAGAGGGGGAGAAACATCATAATATCCAACTATAATAGCAAAGCTCGTGATACATCAAGATCGTTCCGAATCAGGAACACGAGAGAGAAAGAGAGAGAGAGATAGAGAGAGAGACAGAGATCAAACACATAGCTACTGGTACATACCCTCAGCCCCGAGGGTGAACTACTCCCTCCTCATCATGCAGAGCGTCAGGATGATGAAGATAGCCACCGGAGAGGGATTCCCCCCTCCGGCAGGGTGCTGGAATGGGTCTAGATTGGTTTTCGGTGGCTACGAAGGCTTGCGGCAGCGGAACTCCTGATCTAGGTTTCTTTCTGGAAGTTTCAGTATATATAAGAGGTTTGGCATCGAGATCAAGTCAGGGGGTGATGACCCACAAGTGTAGGGGATCTATCTTAGCCTTTTCGATAGGTAAGAGTGTCGAACGCAACGAGGAGCAGAAGGAAATGATAAGCGGTTTTCAGCAAGGTATTTTCTGCAAGCACTGAAATTATTGGTAATAGATAGTTTTGTGATAAGGTAATTTGTAACGGTTAGCAAGTAATAAAAGTGAATAAGGTGCAGCAAGATGGCCCAATATTTTTCGTACCAAAGGACAAGCCTCGACAAACTCTTATATAAAGGAAAGCGCTCTCGAGTACAAGTGGGAATTATCGTCAAGCTAGTTTTCATCACGTTCATATGATTCACATTCGGTACTTTGATAATTTGATATGTGGGTGGACCAGTGCTCGGGTAGTGCCCTTACTTGGACAAGCATCCCACTTATGATTAACCCCTATTGCAAGCATCCACAACTACAACAGAAGTATTAAGGTAAACTTAACCATAGCATGAAACATATGGATCCAAATCAGCCCCTTACGAAGCAACTCATAAACTAGGGTTTAAGCTTCTGTCACTCTAGCAACCCATCATCTACTTATTACTTCCCAATGCCTCCCTCTAGGCCCAAACAATGGTGAAGTTTCATGTAGTCGACATTCACATGACACCACTAGAGGGATGACAACATACATCTCATCAAAATTTCGAACGAATACCAAATTCACATGACTACTTATAGCAAGACTTCTCCCATGTCCTCAGGAACAAACATAACTACTCACAAATCATATTCATGTTCATAATCAGAGGGGTATTAATATGCATAATGGATATGAACATATGATCTTCCACCAAGTATACCAACTAGCATCAACTACAAGAAGTAATCAACACTACTAGCAACCCACAGGTACCAATCTGAGGTTTGGATACAAAGATTGGATACAAGAGATGAACTAGGGTTTGAGAGGAGATGGTGCTCATGAAGATGTTGATGCAGATTGACCCCCTCCCGACGAGAGGATCGTTGGTGATGATTTCCCCCTCCCGGAGGGAAGTTTCCCCGGCAGAACAGCTCCGCCGGAGCCCTAGATTGGTTCCGCCAAGGTTCGGCCTCGTGGCGGTGGAGTTTTGTCCCGAAAGCTTGCTTATGATTTTTTTCCTCGATGAAAGACTCCATATAACCAAAGATGGGCATCAGAGGCCCACCAGGGGGCCCACGAGGCAGGGGGCGCGCCCAGGGTGGTAGGGCGCACCCCCCACCCTCATGGACGGTGGGTGGCCCCCCTCTGGTACTTTCTTCGCCCAATATTTTTTATATATTCTAAAAATAATTCCCGTGAGTTTTAGGACTTTTGGAGATGTGCAGAATAGGTCTCTAATATTTGCTCCTTTTCCAGCCCAGAATTTTAGCCGCCGGCATTCCCCCTCTTCATGTAAACCTTGTAGAATAAGAGAGAATGGGCATAAGTATTGTGACATAATGTGTAATAACTGTAGGGTTTCGTAGTAATTTCAAAAAATTTCCTACGCACACACAGGATCATGTGATGCATAGCAACGAGGGGAGAGTATTGTCTACGTACCCAACGCAAACCGACTGCGGAAGCGATGACACGACGTAGAGGAAGTAGTCGTACGTCTTCACGATCCAACCGATCAAGTACCGAAACTACGGCACCTCCGAGTTCGAGCACACATTCAGCTCGATGACGATCCCCGGACTCCGATCCAGCAAAGTGTCGGGGAAGAGTTTCGTCAGCACGACGGCGTGGTGACGATCTTGATGAACTACAGCAGCAGGGCTTCGCCTAAACTCCGCTACAGTATTATCGAGGTATATGGTGGCAGGGGGCACCGCACACGGCTAAGGAATAGATCACGTGGATCAACTTGTTCTCTCTTTGGTGCTAGCCCTGCCCCTCTATTTATATGTTGAGCCCCGGGGTCGAAACTTGGAGCAAAAGCCTCCTCAAAGTCGGTTTTGCCAGAAAGGCAAGAGTCCCACTCGGACTCCAGGACCAAACGACACAATCCTTGGCGTCTGGCCCAGACGCCATGGGCCTCGGCGTCTAGCCCAGGGCCAGACGCCAGGGTCTCCGGCGTTTGGCCCCCTGGCCTCCGCAAAACTCCTTTTGCACTGACCTAAAGCCTCATGGGCTTGACCCCTTGGCCTAACCATATCATCCAATATATGAATCTTTACGTCTCGACCATTTCGAGACTCCTCTTCATGTCCCCGATCTCATCCGGGACTCCGAACTCCTTCGGTACATCAAAACATGTAAACTCATAATATAACTGTCATTGAAACCTTAAGCGTGCGGACCCTACGGGTTCGAGAACAATGTAGACATGACCTAGAACTTGTTTCCGGTCAATAACCAATAGCGGGACCTGGATGCCCATATTGGCTCCCACATATTCTACGAAGATCTTTATCGGTCAGACCGCATAACAACATACGTTGTTCCCTTTGTCATCGGTATGTTACTTGCCCGAGATTCGATCGTCGGTATCCAATACCTAGTTCAATCTCGTTACCGGCAAGTCTCTTTACTCGTTCCGTAATACATCATCTCACAACTAACATATTAGTTGTAATGCTTGCAAGGCTTATGTGATGTGTATTACCGAGAGGGCCCAGAGATACCTCTCCGACAATCGGAGTGACAAATCCTAATCTCGAAATACGCCAACCCAACATCGACCATTGGAGACACCTGTAGTACTCCTTTATAATCACCCAGTTACGTTGTGACGTTTGGTAGTACCCAAAGTGTTCCTCCGGTAAACGGGAGTTGCATAATCTCATAGTCATAGGAACATGTATAAGTCATGAAGAAAGCAATAGCAACATACTAAACGATCAGGTGCTAAGCTAATGGAATGGGTCATGTCAATCTGATCATTCAACTAATGATGTGACCTCGTTAATCAAATAACAACTCATTGTTCATGGTCAGGAAACATAACCATCTTTGATTAACGAGCTAGTCAAGTAGAGGCATACTAGTGACACTCTGTTTGTCTATGTATTCACACATGTATTATGTTTCCGGTTAATACAATTCTAGCATGAATAATAAACATTTATCATGATATAAGGAAATAAATAATAACTTTATTATTGCCTCTAGGGCATATTTCCTTCAGTCTCCCACTTGCACTAGAGTCAATAATCTAGTTCACATCGCCATGTGATTTAACAGCAATAGTTTACATCACCATGTGATTAACACCCATAGTTCACATCGCTATGTGACCAACACCCAAAGGGTTTACTAGATTCAGTAATCTAGTTCACATCGCTATGTGATTAACACCCAAGGAGTACTAAGGTGTGATCATGTTTTGCTTGTGAGAGAATCTTAGTCAACGGGTCTGCCACATTCAGATCCTTATGTATTTTGCAAATTTCTATGTCAACAATGTTCTGCATGGAGCTACTCTAGCTAATTGCTCCTTTCAATATGTATCTAGATCGAGACTTAGAGTCATCTAGATTAGTGTCAAACTTGCATCGGCGTAACCCTTTACGACGAACCTTTTTCCATAATCGAGAAACATATCCTTATTCCACTAAGGACAATTTTGACCGCTCTCCAGTGATCTACTCCTAGATCACTATTGTACTCCCTTGCCAAACTCAGTGGTATGGCATACAATAGATCTGGTATACAGCATGGCATACTTTATAGAACCTATGACTGAGGCATAGGGAATGACTTTCATTCTCTTTCTATTTTCTGCCGTGGTCGGGTTTTGAGTCTTACTCAACTTCACACCTTGCAACACAGGCAAGAACTCCTTCTTTGACTGTTTCCATTTTGAACTATTTCAAAAATTTATCAAGGTATGTATTCATTGAAAAATCTTATCAAGCGTCTTCATCTATCTATATAGATCTTGATGCTCAATGTGTAAGCAGCTTCACCAAGGTCTTTCTTTGAAAAACTTTTATTCAAGTATACTTTCATGCTTTGCAGAATAATTCTACATTATTTCCGATCAACAATATGTCATTCACATATACTTATCAGAAATGTTGTAGTGCTCCCACTCACTTTCTTGTAAATACAGGCTTCACCGTAAGTCTGTACAAAAACTATATGCTTTGATCAACTTATCAAAGCGTATATTCCAACTCCGAGATTCTTGCACCAGTCCATAAATGGATCGCTGGAGCTTGCACACTTTGTTAGCTCCCTTTGGATCGACAAAACCTTCCGGTTGCATCATATACAACTCTTCTTCTAGAAATCCATTCAGGAATGCAGTTTTGACATCCATCTGCCAAATTTCATAATCATAAAATGCGGCAATTGCTAACATGATTCGGACAGACTTTTAAGCATCGATACGAGTAAGAAAATCTCATCGTATTCAACACCTTGAACTTTGTCAAAAACCTTTTTCGACAAGTCTAGCTTTGTAGATAGTAACACTACTATCAACGTCCGTCTTCCTCTTGAAGATCCATTTATTCTTAATGACTCACCGATCATCGGGCAAGTCAATCAAAGTCTACACTTTGTTCTCATACATGGATCATATCTCGGATTTCATGGCCTCAAGCCATTTCGTGGAATCTGGGCTCATCATTGCTTCCTCATAGTTCGTAGGTTCATCATGGTCTAGTAACATGACTTCCAGAACATGATTACCGTACCACTCTGGTGCGGATCTTACTCTGGAAGACCTACGAGGTTTGGTAGTAACTTGATCTGAAGTTTGATGATCATCATCATTAACTTCCTCACTTATTGGTGTAGGAATCACTGGAACTGATTTCTGTGATGAACTACTTTCCAATAAGGGAGAAGGTATAATTACCTCATCAAGTTCTACTCTCCTCCCACTCACTTCTTTCGAGAGAAACTCCTTCTCTGGAAAGGATCCATTTTAGCAACGAATGTCTTGCCTTCGGATCTGTGATAGAAGGTGTACCCAACAATTTCCTTTGGGTATTCTATGAAGACGCACTTCTCCGATTTGGGTTCGAGCTTATCAGGATGAAACTTTTTCACATAAGCATCGCAGCCCCAAACTTTAAGAAACAACAGCTTAGGTTTACTGCTAAACCATAGTTCATACAGTGTCGTCTCAACGGATTTAGATGGTGCCCTATTTTAAAACGTGAATGCAGCTGTCTCTAATGCATAACCCCAAAACGATAGTGGTAAAGAGATATCATAGATCGCACCATATCAAATAAAGTGCGGTTACGACGTTCGGACACACCATAACAATGTGGTGTTCCAGGTGGCATGAGCTGTGAAACTATTCCACATTGTTTTAATTGAAGACCAAACTCGTAACTCAAATATTTGTCTCCGCGATCAGATCGCAGAAACTTTATTTTCTTGTTACGATGATTTTTCCACTTCACTCTGAAATTCTTTGAACCTTTCAACTATTTCAGACTTATGTTTCATCAAGTAGATATACCCATATCTGCTCAAATCATCTTGTGAAGGTCAGAAAACAATGATGCTTGCCACGAGCATCAGCACTCATTGGATCGCATACATCGGTATGTAATATTTCCAATAAGTCAGTAGCTCGTTCCATTGTTCTGGAGAACGGAGTTTTAGTCATCTTGCCCAAAAGGCACAGTTCGCAAGCATCAAGTGATTCATAATCAAGTGATTCCAAAATTCCATCAGTATGGAGTTTCTTCATGCGCTTTACACCAATATGACCTAAACGGCAGTGCTACAAACAAGTTGCACTTATCATTATTAACTTTGCATCTTTTGGTTTCAATATTATGATTATGTGTATCACTACGATCGAGATCCAACAAACTATTTTCATTGGGTGTGTAACCATATAAGGTTCTATTCATGTAAACAGAACAACAATTTATTCTCTTACTTAAATGAATAATCGTATTACAATAAACATGATCAAATCATATTCATGCTCAACGCAAACACCAAATAACACTTATTTAGGTTCAACACTAATCCCGAAAGTATAGGGAGTGTGTGACGATGATCATATAAATCTTGGAACCACTTCCAACACACATCGTCACTTCACCCTTAACTAGTCTCTGTTTATTCTACAACTCCCGTTTCGAGTTACTAATCTTAGCAACTGAACTAGTATCAAATACTGAGGGTTTGCGATAAACACTAGTAAAGTACACATCAATAACATGTATATCAAATATACTTATGTTCACTTTGCCATCCTTCTTATCCGCCAATCACTTGGGGTAGATCCGCTTCCAGTGACCAGTCCCTTTGCAGTAGAAACACTTAGTCTCAGGCTTAGGATCAGACTTGGGCTTCTTCACTTGAGCAGCAACTTGCTTGCTGTTCTTCTTGAAGTTCCCCTTCTTCCTTCTGCCCCTTTTCTTGAAACTAGTGGTCTTGTCTACCATCAACACTTGATGTTTTTCTTGATTTCTACCTTCGTCGATTTCAACATCACGAAGAGCTCGGGAATCATTTTCATCATCCCTTGCATACTATAGTTCATCACGAAGTTCTACTAACTTGGTGATGGTGACTAGAGAATTCTGTCAATCACTATCTTATCTGGAAGATTAACTCCCACTTGATTCAAGCGATTGTAGTACTCAGACAATCTGAGCACATGCTCACTAGTTGAGCGATTCTCCTCCATCTTTTAGCTATAGAACTTGTTGGAGACTTCATATCTCTCAACTCGGGTATTTGTTTGAAATATTAGCTTCAACTCCTGGAACATCTCATATGGTCCATGACATTCAAAACGTCTTTGAAGTCCCGATTCTAAGCCGTTAAGCATGGTGCACTTAAACTATTAAGTAGTCATCATATTGAGCTAGCCAAACGTTCATAACGTCTGCATTTGCTCTCTATACTTTCAGTGACCAGTCCCTTTGCAGTAGAAACACTTAGTCTCAGGCTTAGGACCAGACTTGGGCTTCTTCACTTGAGCAGCAACTTGCTTGCTGTTCTTCTTGAAGTTCCCCTTCTTCCCTCTGCCCTTTTCTTGAAACTAGTGGTCTTGTCTACCATCAACACTTGATGTTTTTCTCGATTTCTACCTTCGTCAATTTCCGCATTACGAAGAGCTTGGGAATCGTTTCCGTTATCCCTAGCATATCATAGTTCATCACGAAGTTCTACTAACTTGGTGATGGTGACTAGAGAATTCTGTCAATCACTATCTTATCTGGAAGATTAACTCCCACTTGATTCAAGCGATTGTAGTACTCAGACAATCTGAGCACATGCTCACTAGTTGAGCGATTCTCCTCCATCTTTTAGCTATAGAACTTGTTGGAGACTTCATATCTCTCAACTCGGGTATTTGCTTGAAATATTAGCTTCAACTCCTGGAACATCTCATATGGTCCATGACATTCAAAACGTCTTTGAAGTCCCGATTCTAAGCCGTTAAGCATGGTGCACTTAAACTATTAAGTAGTCATCATATTGAGCTAGCCAAACGTTCATAACGTCTGCATTTGCTCCTGCAATAGGTCCGTCACCTAGCGGTGCATTAAGGACATAATTCTTCTGTGCAACAATGAGGATTTAACCTCAGATCACGGATCAAATCCGCAACGTTGCTACTAACATTTTTCAACACAATTTTCTCTAGGAACATATCAAAATAAACACAGGGAAGCAACAACGCGAGCTATTGATCTACAACATGATTTGCAAAATACTATCAGGACTAAGTTCATGATAAATTTAAGTTCAATTTAATCATATTATTTAAGAACTCCCACTTAGATAGACATCCCTCTAATCCTCTAAGTGATTACGTGATCCAAATCAACTAAACCATGACCGATCATCACGTGAGATGGAGTAGTTTCATCGGTGAACATCGTTATGTTGATCATATCTACTATATGATTCACGCTCGACCTTTCGGTCTCCGTGTTCCGAGGCCATATCTGCATATGCTAGGCTCGTCAAGTTTAACCTGAGTATTCCGCGTGTGCAAAACTGGCTTGCACCCGTTGTAGATGGACGTAGAGCTTATCACACCCGATCATCACGTGGTGTCTGGGCACGACGAACTTTGGCAACGGTGCATACTCAGGGAGAACACTTCTTGATAATTTAGTGAGAGATCATCTTATAATGCTACCGTCAATCAAAGCAAGATAAGATGCATAAAAAGATAAACATCACATGCAATCAATATAAGTGATATGATATGGTCATCATCATCTTGTGCTTTGTGATCTCCATCTCCGAAGCACCGTCATGATCACCATCGTCACCGGCGCGACACCTTGATCTCCATCGTAGCATTGTTGTCGTCTCGCCAATCTTATGCTTCCACGACTATCACTACCGTTTAGTAATAAAGTAAAGCATTACATCGCGATTGCATTGCATACAATAAAGCGACAACCATATGGCTCCTGCCAGTTGCCGATAACTCGGTTACAAAACATGATCATCTCATACAATAAAATTCAGCATCATGCTTTGACCATATCACATCACAACATGCCCTGCAAAAACAAGTTAGACGTCCTCTACTTTGTTGTTGCATGTTTTACGTGGCTGCTACGGGCTTAAGTAAGAACCAATCTCACCTACGCATCAAAACCACAACGATAGTTTGTCAAATAGACTCCGTTTTAACCTTCGCAAGGACCGGGCGTAGCCATACTTGGTTCAACTAAAGTTGGAGAGACAGTCGCCCGCAAGCCATCTCTGTGCAAAGCACGTCGAGGGAACCGGTCTCGCGTAAGCGTACGCGTAAGGTTGGTCTGGGTCGTCTCGTCCAACAATACCGCCGAACCAAAATATGACATGCTGGTAGGCAGTATGACTTGTATCGTCCACAACTCACTTGTGTTCTACTCGTGCATATAACATCAACATCAATAACCAGGCTCGGATGCCACTGTTGGGTTTCGTAGTAATTTCAAAAATTTCCTACGCGCACACAGGATCATGTGATGCATAGCAACGAGAGGAGAGTGTTGTCTACGTACCCAACGCAGACCGACTGCGGAAGCGATGACACGACGTAGAGGAAGTAGTCGTACGTCTTCATGATCCAACCGATCAAGCACCGAAACTACGACACCTCCGAGTTCGAGCACACGTTCAGCTCGATGACGATCCCCGGACTCCGATCCAGCAAAGTGTCGGGGAAGAGTTTCGTCAGCACGACGGCGTGGTGACGATCTTGATGAACTACAGCAGCAGGGCTTCGCCTAAACTCCGCTACAGTATTATCGAGGAATATGGTGGCAGGGGGCACCACACACGGCTAAGGAATCGATCACGTGGATCAACTTGTGTCAACTTGTGTGTTTAGAGGTGCCCATGCCTCCGTATATAAAGGAGCCAAAGGGGGGAGGAGGCGCCGGCCAGGAGGAGGTGGCGCAGGAGGAGTCCTACTCCTACCGGGAGTAGGACTCCCCTCCAATCCTATTCCAACTAGGATTCCCAAGGGGGAAAGAGGGAGAGGGGTGGCCGGCCACCTCTCCTAGTCCTAATAGGACTAGGGGAAGGGGGGAGGCGCGCAGCCCCCTTGGGCTGCCCCTTTCTCCTTTCCACTAAGGCCCATGATGGCCCACATGGCTCCCGGGGGGTTCCGGTAACCTCCCGGTAACCCGGTAAAATCCCGATTTCACCCGAAACACTTCCGATGTCCAAACATAGACTTCCAATATATCAATCTTTATGTCTCGACCATTTCGAGACTCCTCGTCATGTCCGTGATCACATCCGGGACTCCGAACAACCTTCGGTACATCAAAATGCATAAACTCATAATATAACTGTCATCGTAACCTTAAGCGTGCGGACCCTACGGGTTCGAGAACAATGTAGACATGACCGAGACACGTCTCTGGTCAATAACCAATAGCGGGACCTGGATGCCCATATTGGCTCCTACATATTCTACGAAGATCTTTATCGGTCAGACCGCATAACAACATACGTTGTTCCCTTTGTCATCGGTATGTTACTTGCCCGAGATTCGATCGTCGGTATCCAATACCTAGTTCAATCTCGTTACCGGCAAGTCTCTTTACTCGTTCCGTAATACATCATCTCACAACTAACATATTAGTTGTAATGCTTGCAAGGCTTATGTGATGTGTATTACCGAGAGGGCCCAGAGATACCTCTCCGACAATCGGAGTGACAAATCCTAATCTCGAAATACGCCAACCCAACATCGACCATTGGAGACTCCCGTAGTACTCCTTTATAATCACCCAGTTACGTTGTGACGTTTGGTAGTACCCAAAGTGTTCCTCCGGTAAACGGGAGTTGCATAATCTCATAGTCATAGGAACATGTATAAGTCATGAAGAAAGCAATAGCAACATACTAAACGATCGGGTGCTAAGCTAATGGAATGGGTCATGTCAATCAGATCATTCTACTAATGATGTGACCTCGTTAATCAAATAACAACTCATTGTTCATGGTTAGGAAACATAACCATCTTTGATTAACGAGCTAGTCAAGTAGAGGCATACTAGTGACACTCTGTTTGTCTATGTATTCACACATGTATTATGTTTCCGGTAAATACAATTCTAGCATGAATAATAAACATTTATCATGATATAAGGAAATAAATAATAACTTTATTATTGCCTCTAGGGCATATTTCCTTCAGTCTCCCACTTGCACTAGAGTCAATAATCTAGTTCACATCGCCATGTGATTTAACAGCAATAGTTCACATCACCATGTGATTAACACCCATAGTTCACATCGCTATGTGACCAACACCCAAAGGGTTTACTAGATTCAGTAATCTAGTTCACATCGCTATGTGATTAACACCCAAGGAGTACTAAGGTGTGATCATGTTTTGCTTGTGAGAGAATCTTAGTCAACGGGTCTGCCACATTCAGATCCTCATGTATTTTGCAAATTTCTATGTCAACAATGCTCTGCATGGAGCTACTCTAGCTAATTGCTCCCACTTTCAATATGTATCTAGATCGAGACTTAGAGTCATCTAGATTAGTGTCAAACTTGCATCGGCGTAACCCTTTACGACGAACCTTTTCCATAATCGAGAAACATATCCTTATTCCACTAAGGACAATTTTGACCGCTCTCCAGTGATCTACTCCTAGATCACTATTGTACTCCCTTGCCAAACTCAGTGGTATGGCATACAATAGATCTGGTATACAGCATGGCATACTTTATAGAACCTATGACTGAGGCATAGGGAATGACTTTCATTCTCTTTCTATTTTCTGCCGTGGTCGGGCTTTGAGTCTTACTCAACTTCACACCTTGCAACACAGGCAAGAACTCCTTCTTTGACTGTTCCATTTTGAACTATTTCAAAAATTTATCAAGGTATGTATTCATTGAAAAATCTTATCAAGCGTCTTCATCTATCTATATAGATCTTGATGCTCAATGTGTAAGCAGCTTCACCAAGGTCTTTCTTTGAAAAACTTTTATTCAAGTATCCTTTCATGCTTTGCAGAATAATTCTACATTATTTCCGATCAACAATATGTCATTCACATATACTTATCAGAAATGTTGTAGTGCTCCCACTCACTTTCTTGTAAATACAGGCTTCACCGTAAGTCTGTACAAAACTATATGCTTTGATCAACTTATCAAAGCGTATATTCCAACTCCGAGATTCTTGCACCAGTCCATAAATGGATCGCTGGAGCTTGCACACTTTGTTAGCTCCCTTTGGATCGACAAAACCTTCCGGTTGCATCATATACAACTCTTCTTCCAGAAATCCATTCAGGAATGCAGTTTTGACATCCATCTGCCAAATTTCATAATCATAAAATGCGCCAATTGCTAACATGATTCGGACAGACTTTTAAGCATCAATACGAGTAAGAAAATCTCATCGTATTCAACACCTTGAACTTTGTCAAAAACCTTTTTCGACAAGTCTAGCTTTGTAGATAGCAACACTACTATCAACGTCCGTCTTCCTCTTGAAGATCCATTTATTCTTAATGACTCACCGATCATCGGGCAAGTCAATCAAAGTCTACACTTTGTTCTCATACATGGATCATATCTCAGATTTCATGGCCTCAAGCCATTTCGTGGAATCTGGGCTCATCATTGCTTCCTCATAGTTCGTAGGTTCATCATGGTCTAGTAACATGACTTCCAGAAAAGGATTATCGTACCACTCTGGCGCGGATCTTACTCTGGTTGATCTACGAGGTTCAGTAGTATCTTGTTCTGAAGTTTCATGATCATTATCATTAACTTCCTCACTTATTGGTGTATGTGTCGCAGAAACAGTTTTCTGTGATGTACTACTTTCCAATAAGGGAGCAGGTACAGTTACCTCGTCAAGTTCTACTTTCCTCCCACTCACTTCTTTCGAGAGAAACTCCTTCTCAAGAAAGTTTCCGAATTTAGCAACAAAAGTCTTGCCTTCGGATCTGTGATAGAAGGTGTATCCAATAGTTTCCTTTGGATATCCTATGAAGACGCACTTCTCCGATTTGAGTTTGAGCTTATCAGGATGAAACTTTTTCATATAAGCATCGCAACCCCAAATTTAAGAAACGACAGCTTAGGTTTCTTGCCAAACCATAGTTCACACGGTGTCGTCTCAACGGATTTAGATAGTGCCCTATTTAACGTGAATGCAGCTATAACTCCAAAATGATAGTGGTAGATCGGTAAGAGACATCATAGATTGCACCATATCTAATAAAGTACCGTTATGACGTTCGGACACACCATTATGCTGTGGTGTTCCATGTGGCATGAGTTTGTGAAACTATTCCACATTGTTTTAATTGAAGACCAAACTCGTAACTCAAATATTTTACCTCTGCGATCATATCGTAGAAACTTTTATTTTCTTGTCACGATGATTTTCCACTTCACTCTGAAATTCTTTGAACTGTTCAAATGTTTCAGACTTATGTTTCATCAGGTGGATATCCCCATATCTGCTCAAATCATCTGTGAAGGTCAGAAAATAATGATACCTGCTGCAAGCCTTAATATTCACCGTACCACATACATCGGTATGTATTATTTCCAATAAGTCAGTAGCTCGTTCCATTGTTCCGGAGAACGGAGTTTTAGTCATCTTGCCCAAAAGGCACAGTTCGCAAGCATCAAGTGATTCATAATCAAGTGATTCCAAAATTCCATCAGTATGGAGTTTCTTCATGCGCTTTACACCAATATGACCTAAACGGCAGTGCTACAAACAAGTTGCACTTATCATTATTAACTTTGCATCTTTTGGTTTCAATATTATGATTATGTGTATCACTATGATCGAGATCCAACAAACTATTTTCATTGGGTGTGTAACCATATAAGGTTCTATTCATGTAAACAGAACAACACTTTATTCTCTTACTTAAATGAATAATCGTATTACAATAAACATGATCAAATCATATTCATGCTCAACACAAACACCAAATAACACTTATTTAGGTTCAACACTAATCCCGAAAGTATAGGGAGTGTGTGACAATGATCATATAAATCTTGGAACCACTTCCAACACACATCGTCACTTCACCCTTAACTAGTCTCTGTTTATTCTGCAACTCCCGTTTCGAGTTACTAATCTTAGCAACTGAACTAGTATCAAATACTGAGGGTTTGCGATAAACACTAGTAAAGTACACATCAATAACATGTATATCAAATATACTTATGTTCACTTTGCCATCCTTCTTATCCGCCAATCACTTGGGGTAGATCCGCCTCTAGTGACCAGTCCCTTTGCAGTAGAAACACTTAGTCTCAGGCTTAGGACCAGACTTGGGCTTCTTCACTTGAGCAGCAACTTGCTTGCTGTTCTTATTGAAGTTCCCCTTCTTCCCTCTGCCCTTTTCTTGAAACTAGTGGTCTTGTCTACCATCAACACTTGATGTTTTTCTCGATTTCTACCTTCGTCAATTTCCGCATTACGAAGAGCTTGGGAATCGTTTCCGTTATCCCTAGCATATCATAGTTCATCATGAAGTTCTACTAACTTGGTGATGGTGACTAGAGAATTCTGTCAATCACTATCTTATCTGGAAGATTAACACCCACTTGATTCAAGTGATTGTAGTACTCAGACAATCTGAGCACATGCTCACTAGTTGAGCGATTCTCCTCCATCTTTTAGCTATAGAACTTGTTGGAGACTTCATATCTCTCAACTCGGGTATTTGCTTGAAATATTAGCTTCAACTCCTGGAACATCTCATATGGTCCATGACATTCAAAACGTCTTTGAAGTCCCGATTCTAAGCCGTTAAGCATGGTGCACTTAAACTATTAAGTAGTCATCATATTGAGCTAGCCAAACGTTCATAACGTCTGCATTTGCTCCTGCAATAGGTCCGTCACCTAGCGGTGCATTAAGGACATAATTCTTCTGTGCAACAATGAAGATTTAACCTCAAATCACGGATCAAATCCGCAACGTTGCTACTAACATTTTTCAACACAATTTTCTCTAGGAACATATCAAAATAAACACAGGGAAGCAACAACGCGAGCTATTGATCTACAACATGATTTGCAAAATACTATCAGGACTAAGTTCAATTTAATCATATTATTTAAGAACTCCCACTTAGATAGACATCCCTCTAATCCTCTAAGTGATTACGTGATCCAAATCAACTAAACCATGACCGATCATCACGTGAGATGGAGTAGTTTCATCGGTGAACATCGTTATGTTGATCATATCTACTATATGATTCACGCTCGACCTTTCGGTCTC
This sequence comes from Triticum aestivum, assembly GCF_018294505.1. Lineage (NCBI taxonomy): Eukaryota > Viridiplantae > Streptophyta > Magnoliopsida > Poales > Poaceae > Triticum > Triticum aestivum. The sequence goes on along the minus strand of NC_057809.1, from coordinate 566,776,080 downwards.
CGTGTTCCGAGGCCATATCTGCATATGCTAGGCTCGTCAAGTTTAACCTGAGTATTCCGCGTGTGCAAAACTGGCTTGCACCCGTTGTAGATGGATGTAGAGCTTATCACACCCGATCATCACGTGGTGTCTGGGCACGACGAACTTTGGCAACTGTGCATACTCAGGGAGAACACTTCTTGATAATTTAGTGAGAGATCATCTTATAATGCTACCGTCAATCAAAGCAAGATAAGATGCATAAAAAGATAAACATCACATGCAATCAATATAAGTGATATGATATGGTCATCATCATCTTGTGCTTTGTGATCTCCATCTCCGAAGCACCGTCATGATCACCATCGTCACCGGCGCGACACCTTGATCTCCATCGTAGCATCGTTTTCGTCTCGCCAATCTTATGCTTCCACGACTATCACTACCGTTTAGTAATAAAGTAAAGCATTACATCGCGATTGCATTGCATACAATAAAGCGACAACCATATGGCTCCTGCCAGTTGCCGATAACTCGGTTACAAAACATGATCATCTCATACAATAAAATTCAGCATCATGCTTTGACCATATCACATCACAACATGCCCTGCAAAAACAAGTTAGACGTCCTCTACTTTGTTGTTGCATGTTTTACGTGGCTGCTACGGGCTTAAGTAAGAACCAATCTCACCTACGCATCAAAACCACAACGATAGTTTGTCAAATAGACTCCGTTTTAACCTTCGCAAGGACCGGGCGTAGCCATACTTGGTTCAACTAAAGTTGGAGAGACAGTCGCCCGCAAGCCATCTCTGTGCAAAGCACGTCGAGGGAACCGGTCTCGCGTAAGCGTACGCGTAAGGTTGGTCCGGGTCGTCTCGTCCAACAATACCGCCGAACCAAAGTATGACATGCTGGTAGGCAGTATGACTTGTATCGTCCACAACTCACTTGTGTTCTACTCGTGCATATAACATCAACATAAATAACCTGGCTCGGATGCCACTGTTGGGTTTCGTAGTAATTTGAAAAAATTTCCTACGCACACGCAAGATCATGTGATGCATAGCAACGAGGGGAGAGTGTTGTCTACGTACCCAACGCAGACCGACTGCGGAAGCGATGACACGACGTAGAGGAAGTAGTCGTACGTCTTCACGATCCAACCGATCAAGCACCGAAACTACGGCACCTCCGAGTTCGAGCACACGTTCAGCTCAATGACGATCCCCGGACTCCGATCCAGCAAAGTGTCGGGGAAGAGTTCCGTCAGCACGACGGCGTGGTGACGATCTTGATGAACTACAACAGCAGGGCTTCGCCTAAACTCCGCTACAGTATTATCGAGGTATATGGTGGCAGGGGGCACCGCACACGGCTAAGGAATAGATCACGTGGATCAACTTGTTGTATCTTTGGTGCTAGCCCTGCCCCTCTATTTATATGTTGAGCCCCGGGGTCGAAACTTGGAGCAAAAGCCTCCTGAAAGTCGGTTTTGCCCGAAAGGCAAGAGTCCCACTCGGACTCCAGGACCAAACGCCACAATCCTTGGCGTCTGGCCCAGACGCCATGGGCCTCGGCGTCTTGCCCAGGGCCAGACGCCAGGGTCTCCGGCGTTTGGCCCCCTGGCCTCCGCAAAACTCCTTTTGCACCGACCTAAAGCTTCATGGGCTTGACCCCTTGGCCTAACCATATCATCCAATATATGAATCTTTACGTCTCGACCATTTCGAGACTCCTCGTCATGTCCCCGATCTCATCCGGGACCCGAACTCCTTCGGTACATCAAAACATGTAAACTCATAATATAACTGTCATCGTAACCTTAAGCGTGCGGACCCTACGGGTTCGAGAACAATGTAGACATGACCGAGACACGTCTCTGGTCAATAACCAATAGCGGGACCTGGATGCCCATATTGGCTCCTACATATTCTACGAAGATCTTTATCGGTCAGACCGCATAACAACATACGTCGTTCCCTTTGTCATCGGTATGTTACTTGCCCGAGATTCGATCGTCGGTATCCAATACCTAGTTCAATCTCGTTACCGGCAAGTCTCTTTACTCGTTCCGTAATACATCATCTCACAACTAACATATTAGTTGTAATGCTTGCAAGGCTTATGTGATGTGTATTACCGAGAGGGCCCAGAGATACCTCTCCGACAATCGGAGTGACAAATCCTAATCTCGAAATACGCCAACCCAACATCGACCATTGGAGACACCTGTAGTACTCCTTTATAATCACCCAGTTACGTTGTGACGTTTGGTAGTACCCAAAGTGTTCCTACGGTAAACGGGAGTTGCATAATCTCATAGTCATAGGAACATGTATAAGTCATGAAGAAAGCAATAGCAACATACTAAACGATCAGGTGCTAAGCTAATGGAATGGGTCATGTCAATCAGATCATTCAACTAATGATGTGACCTCGTTAATCAAATACCAACTCATTGTTCATGGTTAGGAAACATAACCATCTTTGATTAACGAGCTAGTCAAGTAGAGGCATACTAGTGACACTCTGTTTGTCTATGTATTCACACATGTATTATGTTTCCGGTTAATACAATTCTAGCATGAATAATAAACATTTATCATGATATAAGGAAATAAATAATAACATATTATTGCCTCTAGGGCATATTTCCTTCAGTGTTCTGTTGGGTTTCGTAGTAATTTCAAAAAATTTCCTACGCACACACAGGATCATGTGATGCATAGCAACGAGGGAAGAGTATTGTCTACGTACCCAACGCAGACCGACTGCGGAAGCGATGACACGGCGTAGAGGAAGTAGTCGTACGTCTTCATGATCCAACCGATCAAGCACCGAAACTACGGCACCTCCGAGTTCGAGCACACGTTCAGCTCGATGACGATCCCCGGACTACGATCCAGCAAAGTGTCGGGGAAGAGTTCCGTCAGCACGACGGCGTGGTGACGATCTTGATGAACTACAGCAGCAGGGCTTCGCCTAAACTCCGCTACAGTATTATCAAGGTATATGGTGGTAGGGGGCACCGCACACGGCTAAGGAATAGATCACGTGGATCAACTTGTTGTCTCTTTGGTGCTAGCCCTGCCCCTCTATTTATATGTTGAGCCCCGGGGTCGAAACTTGGAGCAAAAGCCTCCTCAAAGTCGGTTTCGCCTGAAAGGCAAGAGTCCCACTCGGACTCCAGGACCAAACGCCACAATCCTTGGCGTCTGGCCCAGACGCCATGGGCCTCGGCGTCTGGCCCAGGGCCAGACGCCAGGGTCTCCGGCGTTTGGCCCCCTGGCCTCCGCAAAACTCCTTTTGCACCGACCTAAAGCCTCATGGGCTTGACCCCTTGGCCTAACCATATCATCCAATATATGAATCTTTACGTCTCGACCATTTCGAGACTCCTCGTCATGTCCCCGATCTCATCCGGGACTCCGAACTCCTTCGGTACATCAAAACATGTAAACTCATAATATAACTGTCATCGTAACCTTAAGCGTGCGGACCCTACGGGTTCGAGAACAATGTAGACATGACCGAGACACGTCTCTGGTCAATAACCAATAGCGGGACCTGGATGCCCATATTGGCTCCTACATATTCTACGAAGATCTTTATCGGTCAGACCGCATAACAACATACGTTGTTCCCTTTGTCATCTGTATGTTACTTGCCCGAGATTCGATCGTCGGTATCCAATACCTAGTTCAATCTCGTTACCGGCAAGTCTCTTTACTCGTTCCGTAATACATCATCTCACAACTAACATATTAGTTGTAATGCTTGCAAGGCTTATGTGATGTGTATTACCGAGAGGGCCCAGAGATACCTCTCCGACAATCGGAGTGACAAATCCTAATCTCGAAATACGCCAACCCAACATAGACCATTGGAGACACCTGTAGTACTCCTTTATAATCACCCAGTTACGTTGTGACGTTTGGTAGTACCCAAAGTGTTCCTCCGGTAAACGGGAGTTGCATAATCTCATAGTCATAGGAACATGTATAAGTCATGAAGAAAGCAATAGCAACATACTAAACGATCGGGTGCTAAGCTAATGGAATGGGTCATGTCAATCAGATCATTCTACTAATGATGTGACCTCGTTAATCAAATAACAACTCATTGTTCATGGTTAGGAAACATAACCATCTTTGATTAACGAGCTAGTCAAGTAGAGGCATACTAGTGACACTCTGTTTGTCTATGTATTCACACATGTATTATGTTTCCGGTAAATACAATTCTAGCATGAATAATAAACAGTTATCATGATTATAAGGAAATAAATAATAACTTTATCATTGCCTCTAGGGCATATTTCCTTCAGTCTCCCACTTGCACTAGAGTCAATAATCTAGATTACACTGTAATGAATCTAACACCCATGGAGCTTTGGTGCTGATCATGTTTTGCTCGTGGAAGAGGCTTAGTCAACGGGTCTGCAACATTCAGATCCGTATGTATCTTGCAAATCTCTATGTCTCCCACCTGGACTAGATCCCGGATGGAGTTGAAGCGTCTCTTGATGTGTTTGGTCCTTTTGTGAAATCTGGATTCCTTTGCCAAGGCAATTGCACCAGTATTGTCACAAAAGATTTTCATTGGACCCGATGCACTAGGTATGACACCTAGATCGGATATGAACTCCTTCATCCAGACTCCTTCATTTGCTGCTTCCGAAGCAGCTATGTATTCCGCTTCACATGTAGATCCCGCTACGATGCTTTGTTTAGAACTGCACCAACTGACAGCTCCACCGTTTAATGTAAACACGTATCCGGTTTGCGATTTAGAATCGTCCAGATCAGTGTCAAAGCTTGCATCAACGTAACCTTTTACGATGAGCTCTTTGTCACTTCCATATACGAGAAACATATCCTTAGTCCTTTTCAGGTATTTCAGGATGTTCTTGACCGCTGTCCAGTGATCCATTCCTGGATTACTTTGGTACCTCCCTGCTAAACTTATAGCAAGGCACACATCAGGTCTGGTACACAGCATTGCATACATGATGGAGCCTATGGCTGATGCATAGGGAACATCTTTCATATTCTCTCTATCTTCTGCAGTGGTCGGGCATTGAGTCTTACTCAATTTCACACCTTGTAACACAGGCAAGAACCCTTTCTTCGCTTGATCCATTTTGAACTTCTTCAAAATTTTGTCAAGGTATGTGCTTTGTGAAAGTCCAATTAAGCGTCTTGATCTATCTCTATAGATCTTAATGCCTAATATGTAAGCAGCTTCACCGAGGTCTTTCATTGAAAAACTTTTATTCAAGTATCCCTTTATGCTATCCAGAAATTCTATATCATTTCCAATCAGTAATATGTCATCCACATATAATATCAGAAATGCTACAGAGCTCCCACTCACTTTCTTGTAAATATAGGCTTCTCCGAAAGTCTGTATAAAACCAAATGCTTTGATCACACTATCAAAACGTTTATTCCAACTCCGAGAGGCTTGCACCAGTCCATAAATGGATCGCTGGAGTTTGCACACTTTGTTAGCTTCCTTTGGATCGACAAAACCTTCCGGTTGCATCATATACAACTCTTCTTCCAGAAATCCATTCAGGAATGCAGTTTTGACATCCATCTGCCAAATTTCATAATCATAAAATGCGGCAATCGCTAACATGATTCGGACGGACTTAAGCATCGCTACGGGTGAGAAGGTCTCATCGTAGTCAATCCCTTGAACTTGCCGAAAACCTTTTGCGACAAGTCGAGCTTTGTAGACAGTAACATTACCATCAGCGTCAGTCTTCTTCTTAAAGATCCATTTATTCTCAATTGCTTGCCGATCATTGGGCAAGTCAACCAAAGTCCATACTTTGTTCTCATACATGGATCCCATCTCAGATTTCATGGCTTCAAGCCACTTTGCGGAATCTGGGCTCACCATCGCTTCTTCATAGTTCGTAGGTTCATCATGATCTAGTAGCATGACTTCCAGAACAGGATTACCGTACCACTCTGGTGCGGATCTTACTCTGGTTGATCTACGAGGTTCAGTAGTATCTTGTTCTGAAGTTTCATGATCATTATCATTAACTTCCTCACTTATTGGTGTAAGTGTCGCAGAAACAGTTTTCTGTGATGTACTACTTTCCAATAAGGGAGCAGGTACAGTTACCTCGTCAAGTTCTACTTTCCTCCCACTCACTTCTTTCGAGAGAAACTCCTTCTCAAGAAAGTTTCCGAATTTAGCAACAAAAGTCTTGCCTTCGGATCTGTGATAGAAGGTGTATCCAATAGTTTCCTTTGGATATCCTATGAAGACGCACTTCTCCGATTTGAGTTTGAGCTTATCAGGATGAAACTTTTTCATATAAGCATCGCAACCCCAAATTTAAGAAACGACAGCTTAGGTTTCTTGCCAAACCATAGTTCACACGGTGTCGTCTCAACGGATTTAGATAGTGCCCTATTTAACGTGAATGCAGCTATAACTCCAAAATGATAGTGGTAGATCGGTAAGAGACATCATAGATCGCACCATATCTAATAAAGTACCGTTATGACGTTCGGACACACCATTATGCTGTGGTGTTCCATGTGGCATGAGTTTGTGAAACTATTCCACATTGTTTTAATTGAAGACCAAACTCGTAACTCAAATATTTTACCTCTGCGATCATATCGTAGAAACTTTTATTTTCTTGTCACGATGATTTTCCACTTCACTCTGAAATTCTTTGAACTGTTCAAATGTTTCAGACTTATGTTTCATCAAGTGGATATCCCCATATCTGCTCAAATCATCTGTGAAGGTCAGAAAATAATGATACCTGCTGCAAGCCTTAATATTCACCGGACCACATACATCAGTATGTATGATCTCCAATAAATCTGTTGCTTACTTCATTGTTCCGGAGAACGGCGTTTTAGTCATCTTGCCCAAAAGGCATGGTTCGCAAGCATCAAGTGATTCATAATCAAGTGATTCCAAAATCCCATCAGCATGGAGTTTCTCATGCGCTTTACACCAATATGACCTAAACGGCAGTGCCACAAATAAGTTGCACTATCATTATTAACTTTGCATCTTTTGGTTTCAATATTATGAATATGTGTATCACTACGATCGAGATCCAACAAACTATTTTCATTGGGTGTGTAACCATATAAGGTTCTATTCATGTAAACAGAACAACAATTTATTCTCTTTACTTAAATGAATAATCGTATTACAATAAACATGATCAAATCATATTCATGCTCAACGCAAACACCAAATAACACTTATTTAGGTTCAACACTAATCCCGAAAGTATAGGGAGTGTGTGACGATGATCATATAAATCTTGGAACCACTTCCAACACACATCGTCACTTCACCCTTAACTAGTCTCTGTTTATTCTGCAACTCCCGTTTCGAGTTACTAATCTTAGCAACTGAACTAGTATCAAATACTGAGGGGTTGCTATAAACACTAGTAAAGTACACATCAATAACATGTATATCAAATATACTTATGTTCACTTTGCCATCCTTCTTATCCGCCAATCACTTGGGGTAGATCCGCCTCCAGTGACCAGTCCCTTTGCAGTAGAAACACTTAGTCTCAGGCTTAGGATCAGACTTGGGCTTCTTCACTTGAGTAGCAACTTGCTTGCTGTTCTTCTTGAAGTTCCCCTTCTTCCTTCTGCCCCTTTTCTTGAAACTAGTGGTCTTGTCTACCATCAACACTTGATGTTTTTCTTGATTTCTACCTTCGTCGATTTCAACATCACGAAGAGCTCGGGAATCATTTTCATCATCCCTTGCATACTATAGTTCATCACGAAGTTCTACTAACTTGGTGATGGTGACTAGAGAATTCTGTCAATCACTATCTTATCTGGAAGATAAACTCCCACTTGATTCAAGCGATTGTAGTACCCAGACAATCTGAGCACATGCTCACTCGTTGAGCGATTCTCCTCCATCTTTTAGCTATAGAACTTGTTGGAGACTTCATATCTCTCAACTCGGGTATTTGCTTGAAATATTAACTTCAACTCCTGGAACATCTCATATGGTCCATGACGTTCAAAACGTCTTTGAAGTCCCGATTCTAAGCCGTTTAAGCATGGTGCACTTAAACTATCAAGTAGTCATCATATTGAGCTAGCCAAACGTTCATAACGTCTGAATCTGCTCCTGCAATAGGTCTGTCGCCTAGCGGTGCATCAAAGACATAATTCTTCTGTGCAGCAATGAGGATTTAACCTCAGATCACGGATCAAATCCGCAACATTGCTACTAACATTTTTCAACACAATTTTCTCTAGGAACATATCAAAATAAACACAGGGAAGCAACAACGCGAGCTATTGATCTACAACATGATTTGCAAAATACTACCAGGACTAAGTTCATGATAAATTTAAGTTCAATTTAATCATATTACTTAAGAACTCCCACTTAGATAGACATCCCTCTAATCCTCTAAGTGATCACGTGATCCAAATCAACTAAACCATGTCCGATCATCACGTGAGATGGAGTAGTTTCATCGGTGAACATCATTATGTTGATCATATCTACTATATGATTCACGCTCGACCTTTCGGTCTCTGTGTTCCGAGGCCATATCTGCATATGCTAGGCTCGTCAAGTTTAACCTGAGTATTCTGCGTGTGCAAAACTGGCTTGTACCCGTTGTAGATGGACGTAGAGCTTATCACACCCGATCATCACGTGGTGTCTGGGCACGACGAACTTTGGCAACGGTGCATACTCAGGGAGAACACTTCTTGATAATTTAGTGAGAGATCATCTTATAATGCTACCGTCAATCAAAGCAAGATAAGATGCATAAAAAGATAAACATCACATGCAATCAATATAAGTGATATGATATGGTCATCATCATCTTGTGCTTTGTGATCTCCATCTCCGAAGCACCGTCATGATCACCATCGTCACCGGCGCGACACCTTGATCTCCATCGTAGCATCGTTGTCGTCTCGCCAATCTTATGCTTCCACGACTATCACTACCGTTTAGTAATAAAGTAAAGCATTACATCGCGATTGCATTGCATACAATAAAGCGACAACCATATGGCTCCTGCCAGTTGCCGATAACTCGGTTACAAAACATGATCATCTCATACAATAAAATTCAGCATCATGCTTTGACCATATCACATCACAACATGCCCTGCAAAAACAAGTTAGACGTCCTCTACTTTGTTGTTGCATGTTTTACGTGGCTGCTACGGGCTTAAGTAAGAACCAATCTCACCTACGCATCAAAACCACTACCATAGTTTGTCAAATAGACTCCGTTTTAACCTTTGCAAGGACCGGGCGTAGCCATACTTGGTTCAACTAAAGTTGGAGAGACAGTCGCCCGCAAGCCATCTCTGTGCAAAGCACGTCGAGGGAACCGGTCTCGCGTAAGGGTACGCGTAAGGTTGGTCCGGGTCGTCTCGTCCAACAATACCGCCGAACCAAAGTATGACATGCTGGTAGGCAGTATGACTTGTATCGTCCACAACTCACTTGTGTTCTACTCGTGCATATAACATCAACATAAGTAACCTAGGCTCGGATGCCACTGTTGGGTTTCGTATTAATTTCAAAAATTTTCCTACGCACACACAGGATCATGTGATGCATAGCAACGAGGGAAGAGTATTGTCTACGTACCCAACGCAGACCGACTGCGGAAGCGATGACACGACGTAGAGGAAGTAGTCGTACGTCTTCATGATCCAACCGATCAAGCACCGAAACTACGGCACCTCCGAGTTCGAGCACACGTTCAGCTCGATGACGATCCCCGGACTCCGATCCAGCAAAGTGTCAGGGAAGAGTTCCGTCAGCACGACGGCGTGGTGACGATCTTGATGAACTACAGCAGCAGGGCTTCGCCTAAACTCCGCTACAGTATTATCGAGGTATATGGTGGCAGGGGGCACCGCACACGGCTAAGGAATAGATCACGTGGATCAACTTGTTGTCTCTTTGGTGCTAGCCCTGCCCCTCTATTTATATGTTGAGCCCCGGGGTCGAAACTTGGAGCAAAAGACTCATCAAAGTCGGTTTTGCCTGAAAGGCAAGAGTCCCACTCGGACTCCAGGACCAAATGCCACAATCCTTGGCGTCTGGCCCAGACGCCATGGGCCTCGGCGTCTGGCCCAGGGCCAGACGCCAGGGTCTCCGGCGTTTGGCCCCCTGGCCTCCGCAAAACTCCTTTTGCACCGACCTAAAGCCTCATGGGCTTGACCCCTTGGCCTAACCATATCATCCAATATATGAATCTTTACGTCTCGACCATTTCGAGACTCCTCGTCATGTCCCCGATCTCATCCGGGACTCCGAACTCCTTCGGTACATCAAAACATGTAAACTCATAATATAACTGTCATCGTAACCTTAAGCGTGCGGACCCTACGGGTTCGAGAACAATGTAGACATGACCGAGACACGTCTCTGGTCAATAACCAATAGCGGGACCTGGATGCCCATATTGGCTCCTACATATTCTACGAAGATCTTTATCGGTCAGACCGCATAACAACATACATTGTTCCCTTTGTCATCGGTATGTTACTTGCCCGAGATTCGATCATCGGTATCCAATACCTAGTTCAATCTCGTTACCGGCAAGTCTCTTTACTCGTTCCATAATACATCATCTCACAACTAACATATTAGTTGTAATGCTTGCAAGGCTTATGTGATGTGTATTACCGAGAGGGCCCAGAGATACCTCTCCGACAATCGGAGTGACAAATCCTAATCTCGAAATACGCCAACCCAACATCGACCATTGGAGACACCAGTAGTACTCCTTTATAATCACCCAGTTACGTTGTGACGTTTGGTAGTACCCAAAGTGTTCCTCCGGTAAACGGGAGTTGCATAATCTCATAGTCATAGGAACATGTATAAGTCATGAAGAAAGCAATAGCAACATACTAAACGATCGGGTGCTAAGCTAATGGAATGGGTCATGTCAATCAGATCATTCTACTAATGATGTGACCTCGTTAATCAAATAACAACTCATTGTTCATGGTTAGGAAACATAACCATCTTTGATTAACGAGCTAGTCAAGTAGAGGCATACTAGTGACACTTTTGTTTGTCTATGTATTCACACATGTATTATGTTTCCGGTAAATACAATTCTAGCATGAATAATAAACATTTATCATGATTATGAGGAAATAAATAATAACTTTATTATTGCCTCTAGGGCATATTTCCTTCACAAACATAGGCTTCCAATATATCAATCTTTACGTCTCGACCATTTCGAGACTCCTCGTCATGTCCGTGATCACATCTGGGACTCCGAACAACCTTCGGTACATCAAAATGCATAAACTCATAATGTAACTGTCATCGTAACCTTAAGCGTGCGGACCCTACGGGTTCGAGAACAATGTAGACATGACCGAGACATGTCTCTGGTCAATAACCAATAGCGGGACCTGGATGCCCATATTGGCTCCTACATATTCTACGAAGATCTTTATCGGTCAGACCGCATAACAACATACGTTGTTCCCTTTGTCATCGGTATGTTACTTGCCCGAGATTCGATCGTCGGTATCCAATACCTAGTTCAATCTCGTTACCGGCAAGTCTCTTTACTCGTTCCGTAATACATCATCTCACAACTAACATATTAGTTGTAATGCTTGCAAGGCTTATGTGATGTGTATTACAGAGAGGGCCCAGAGATACCTCTCCGACAATCGGAGTGACAAATCCTAATCTCGAAATACGCCAACCCAACATCGACCATTGGAGACACCTGTAGTACTCCTTTATAATCACCCAGTTACGTTGTGACGTTTGGTAGTACCCAAAGTGTTCCTCCGGTAAACGGGAGTTGCATAATCTCATAGTCATAGGAACATGTATAAGTCATGAAGAAAGCAATAGCAACATACTAAACGATCAGGTGCTAAGCTAATGGAATGGGTCATGTCAATCAGATCATTCAACTAATGATGTGACCTCGTTAATCAAATAACAACTCATTGTTCATGGTCAGGAAACATAACCATCTTTGATTAACGAGCTAGTCAAGTAGAGGCATACTAGTGACACTCTGTTTGTCTATGTATTCACACATGTATTATGTTTCCGGTTAATACAATTCTAGCACGAATAATAAACATTTATCATGATATAAGGAAATAAATAATAACTTTATCATTTAAGTATTCACACATGTTTGTATTCACACATGTATTATGTTTCCTGGACTGGTCACACTCCCTATACTTTCGGGATTAATGATACACATAATCATAACCATAATCATAACAGTGGTATCAGAGCCATGTTTCAATATCATTTTGAACAACGCGAGCTATTGATCTACAACATGATCTGCAAAATACAGGCATACTAGTGACACTCTGTTTGTCTATGTATTCACACATGATCAAATCAATTGGCAAGAAACCTAAGCTGTCGTTTCTTAAAGTTTGGGGTTGCAATGCTTATATGAAAAAATTTCATCCTGATAAGCTCAAACTAAAATCGGAGAAGTGCGTCTTCATAGGATATCCAGAGGAAACTATTGGATACACCTTCTACCACAGATCCGAAGGCAAGACTTTTTTTGCTAAATTCGGAAACTTTCTGGGGAAGGGGTTTCTCTTGAAAGAAGTGAGTGGGAGGAAAGTAGAACTTGACGAGGTAACTGTACCTGCTCCCTTATTGGAAAGTAGTACATCACAGAAAACTGTTTTTGTGACACCTACACCAGTTAGTGAGGAAGCTAATGATGATGATCATGAAACTTCAGAACAAGATACTACTAAACCTCGTAGATCAACCAGAGTAAGATCCACGCTAGAGTGGTACGGTAATCCTGTTCTGAAAGTCATGCTACTAGATCATGATGAAACCTACGAACTATGAAGAAGCGATGATGAGCCCAGATTCCGCAAAGTGGCTTGAAGCCATGAAATCTGAGATGGGATCCATGTATGAGAACAAAGTATGGACTTTAGTTGACTTGCCCGATGATCGGCAAGCAATTGAGAATAAATGGATCTTTAAGAAGAAGACTGACGCTGATGGTAATGTTACTGTCTACAAAGCTCGACTTGTCGCAAAAGGTTTTCGGCAAGTTCAAGGGATTGACTACGATGAGACCTTCTCACCCGTAGCGATGCTTAAGTCCGTCCGAATCATGTTAGAAATTGCCGCATTTTATGATTATGAAATTTGGCAGATGGATGTCAAAACTGCATTCCTGAATGGATTTCTGGAAGAAGAGTTGTATATGATGCAACCGGAAGGTTTTGTCGATCCAAAGGGAGCTAACAAAGTGTGCAAGCTCCAGCGATCCATTTATGGACTGGTGCAAGCCTCTCGGAGTTGGAATAAACGTTTTGATAGTGTGATCAAAGCATTTGGTTTTATACAGACTTTCAGAGAAGCCTGTATTTACAAGAAAGTGAGTGGGAGCTCTACAACATTTCTGATAAGTATATGTGAATGACATATTGTTGATCGGAAATAATGTAGAATTATTCTGTAAAGCATAAAAGGAGTGTTTGAAAGGAGTTTTTCAAAGAAAGACTTCGGTGAAGCTTCTTACATATTGAGTTTCAAGATCTATAGAGATAGATCAAGACGCTTGATAAGTTTTTTCAATGAGTACATACCTTGACAAGATTTTGAAGTAGTTCAAAATGGAACAGTCAAAGAAAGAGTTCTTGCCTGTGTTACAAGGTGTGAAGTTGAGTAAGACTCAAAGCCCGACCACGGCAAAAAATAGAAAGAGAATGAAAGTCATTTCCTATGCCTCAGTCATAGGTTCTATAAAGTATGCCATGCTGTGTACCAGATCTATTGTATACCTTGCACTGAGTTTGGCAAGGGAGTACAATAGTGATCTAGGAGTAGATCACTGGACAGCGGTCAAAATTGTCCTTAGTGGAATAAGGATATGTTTCTCTATTATGGAAGTGAAAAAAGGTTCCTCGTAAAGGGTTACGCTGATGCAAGTTTGACACTAATCTAGATGACTCTAAGTCTCGATCTAGATACATATTGAAAGTGGGAGCAATTAGCTAGAGTAGCTCCATGCAGAGCATTGTTGACATAGAAATTTGCAAAATACATGAGGATCTGAATGTGGCAGACCCGTTGACTAAGATTCTCTCACAAGCAAAACATGATCACACCTTAGTACTCCTTGGGTGTTAATCACATAGCGATGTGAACTAGATTACTGAATCTAGTAAACCCTTTGGGTGTTGGTCACATAGCGATGTGAACTATGGGTGTTAATCACATGGTGATGTGAACTATTGCTGTTAAATCACATGGCGATGTGAACTAGATTATTGACTCTAGTGCAAGTGGGAGACTGAAGGAAATATGTCCTAGAGGCAATAATAAAGTTATTATTTATTTCCTTATATCATGATAAATGTTTATTATTCATGCTAGAATTGTATTAACTGGAAACATAATACATGTGTGAATACATAGACAAACAGAGTGTCACTAGTATGCCTCTACTTGACTAGCTCGTTAATCAAAGATGGTTATGTTTCCTAACCATAGACAAAAGAGTTGTTATTTGAGTAACGAGGTCACATCATTAGTTGAATGATCTGATTGACATGACCCATTCCATTAGCTTAGCACCTGATCGTTTAGTATGTTGCTATTGCTTTCTTCATGACTTGTACATGTTCCTATAACTATGAGATTATGCAACTCCCGTTTGCCGGAGGAACACCTTGGGTGCTACCAAACGTCACAACGTAACTGGGTGATTATAAAGGAGCATTACAAGTGTCTCCAAAAGTAGATGTTGGGTTGGCGTATTTCGAGATTAGGATTTGTCACTCCGATTGTCGGAGAGGTATCTCTGGGCCCTCTCGGTAATGCACATCACATAAGCCTTGCAAGCACTGCAACTAATATGTTAGTTGTGAGATGATGTATTACGGAACGAGTAAAGAGACTTGCCAGTAACGAGATTGAACTAGGTATTGGATATCGACGATCGAATCTCGGGCAAGTAACATACCGATGACAAAGGGAACAACATATGTTGTTATGCGGTCTGACCGATGAAGATCTTCGTAGAATATGTAGGAGCCAATATGGGCATCCAGGTCCCGCTATTGGTTATTGACCAGAGACGTGTCTCGGTCATGTCTACATTGTTCTCGAACCCGTAGGGTCCGCACGCTTAAGGTTACGATGACAGTTATATTATGAGTTTACATGTTTTGATGTACCGAAGGAGTTCGGAGTCCCGGATGAGATTGGGGACATGACGAGGAGTCTCGAAATGGTCGAGACGTAAAGATTCATATATTGGATGATATGGTTAGGCCAAGGGGTCAAGCCCATGAGGCTTTAGATCGGTGCAAAAGGAGTTTTGCGGAGTCCAGGGGGCCAAACGCCGGAGACCCTGGCGTCTGGCCCTGGGCCAGACGCCGAGGCCCATGGCGTCTGGGCCAGACGCCAAGGATTGTGGTGTTTGGTCCTGGAGTCCGAGTGGGACTCTTGCCTTTCGGGAAAAACCGACTTTGAGGAGGCTTTTGCTCCAAGTTTCGACCCCGGGGCTCAACATATAAATAGAGGGGCAGGGCTAGCACCAAAGACACAACAATTGATCCCTTGGATCTCTTAGCCGTGTGCGGTGCCCCCCTCCACCATAGTCCACCTCGATAATATCGTAGCGGTGCTTAGGCGAAGCCCTGCGACGGTAGAACATCAAGATCGTCACCACGCCGTCGTGCTGACGGAACTCTCCCTCGACACTCGGCTGGATTGGAGTTCGAGGGACGTCATCGAGCTGAACGTGTGCTAGAACTCGGAGGTGCCGTAGTTTCGGTGCTTGATCGGTCGGGCCGTGAAGACGTACGACTACATCAACCGCGTTGTGCTAACGCTTCCGCTGTTGGGTTATGTAGTAATTTCAAAAATTTTCCTACGCACACACAGGATCATGTGATGCATAGCAACGAGGGAAGAGTATTGTCTACGTACCCAACGCGGACCGACTGCGGAAGCGATGACACGACGTAGAGGAAGTAGTCGTACGTCTTCATGATCCAACCGATCAAGCACAGAAACTACGGCACCTCCGAGTTCGAGCACACGTTCAGCTCGATGACGATCCCCGGACTCCGATCCAGCAAAGTGTCGGGGAAGAGTTCCGTCAGCACGACGGCGTGGTGACGATCTTGATGAACTACAGCAGCAGGGCTTCGCCTAAACTCCGCTACAGTATTATCGAGGTATATGGTGGCAGGGGGCACCGCACACGGCTAAGGAATACATCACGTGGATCAACTTCTTATCCCTTTGGTGCTAGCCCTGCCCCTCTATTTATATGTTGAGCCCCGGGGTCGAAACTTGGAGCAAAAGCCTCCTCAAAGTCGGTTTTGCCCGAAAGGCAAGAGTCCCACTCGGACTCCAGGACCAAACGCCACAATCCTTGGCGTCTGGCCCAGACGCCATGGGCCTCGGCGTCTGGCCCAGGGCCAGACGCCAGGGTCTCCGGTGTTTGGCCCCCTGGCCTCCGCAAAACTCCTTTTTGCACCGATCTAAAGCCACATGGGCTTGACCCCTTGGCCTAACCATATCATCCAATATATGAATCTTTACGTCTCGACCATTTCGAGACTCCTCGTCATGTCCCCGATCTCATCCGGGACTCCGAACTCCTTCGGTTCATCAAAACATGTAAACTCATAATATAACTGTCATCGTAACCTTAAGCGTGCGGACCCTACGGGTTCGAGAACAATGTAGACATGACCGAGACACGTCTCTGGTCAATAACCAATAGCGGGACCTGGATGCCCATATTGGCTCCTACATATTCTACGAAGATCTTTATCGGTCAGACCGCATAACAACATACGTTGTTCCCTTTGTCATCGGTATGTTACTTGCCCGAGATTCGATCGTCGGTATCCAATACCTAGTTCAATCTCGTTACCGGCAAGTCTCTTTACTCGTTCCGTAATACATCATCTCACAACTAACATATTAGTTGTAATGCTTGCAAGGCTTATGTGATGTGTAGTACCGAGAGGGCCCAGAGATACCTCTCCGACAATCGGAGTGACAAATCCTAATCTCGAAATACGCCAACCCAACATCGACCATTGGAGACACCTGTAGTACTCCTTTATAATCACCCAGTTACGTTGTGACGTTTGGTAGTACCCAAAGTGTTCCTCCGGTAAACGGGAGTTGCATAATCTCATAGTCATAGGAACATGTATAAGTCATGAAGAAAGCAATAGCAACATACTAAACGATCGGGTGCTAAGCTAATGGAATGGGTCATGTCAATCAGATCATTCTACTAATGATGTGACCTCGTTAATCAAATAACAACTCATTGTTCATGGTTAGGAAACATAACCATCTTTGATTAACGAGCTAGTCTAGTAGAGGCATACTAGTGACACTTTGTTTGTCTATGTATTCACACATGTATTATGTTTCCGGTAAATACAATTCTAGCATGAATAATAAACATTTATCATGATTATAAGGAAATAAATAATAACTTTATTATTGCCTCTAGGGCATATTTCCTTCAGTCTCCCACTTGCACTAGAGTCAATAATCTAGATTACACTGTAAACACCCATGGAGCTTTGGTGCTGATCATGTTTTGCTCGTGGAAGAGGCTTAGTCAACGGGTCTGCAACATTCAGATCCGTATGTATCTTGCAAATCTCTATGTCTCCCACCTGGACTAGATCCCGGATGGAGTTGAAGCGTCTCTTGATGTGTTTGGTCCTTTTGTGAAATCTGGATTCCTTTGCCAAGGCAATTGCACCAGTATTGTCACAAAAGATTTTCATTGGACCCGATGCACTAGGTATGACACCTAGATCGGATATGAACTCCTTCATCCAGACTCCTTCATTTGCTGCTTCCGAAGCAGCTATGTATTCCGCTTCACATGTAGATCCCGCTACAACGCTTTGTTTAGAACTGCACCAACTGACAGCTCCACCGTTTAATGTAAACACGTATCCGGTTTGCGATTTAGAATCGTCCGGATCAGTGTCAAAGCTTGCATCAACGTAACCTTTTACGGTGAGCTCTTTGTCACCTCCATATACGAGAAACATATCCTTAGTCCTTTTCAGGTATTTTAGGATGTTCTTGTTAGGTTTCGTAGTAATTTCAAAAATTTTCCTACGCGCACACAGGATCATGTGATGCATAGCAACGAGAGGAGAGTGTTGTCTACGTACCCAACGCAGACCGACTGCGGAAGCGATGACACGACGTAGAGGAAGTAGTCGTACGTCTTCACGATCCAACCGATCAAGCACCGAAACTACGGCACCTCCGAGTTCGAGCACACGTTCAGCTCGATGACGATCCCCGGACTCCGATCCAGCAAAGTGTCGGGGAAGAGTTTCGTCAGCACGACGGCGTGGTGACGATCTTGATGAACTACAGCAGCAGGGCTTCGCCTAAACTCCGCTACAGTATTATCGAGGAATATGGTGGCAGGGGGCACCGCACACGGCTAAGGAATCGATCACGTGGATCAACTTGTGTCAACTTGTGTGTTTAGAGGTGCCCCTGCCTCCGTATATAAAGGAGGAGAGGAGGGGAGGCTGGCCGGCCAAGGGGGGGAGGCGCAGGAGAGTCCTACTCCCTCTGGGAGTAGGATTCCCCCTCCAATCCTAGTCCAACTAGGATTCCTCGGAGGGGAAAAGAGGAGGAGGGGGCCGGCCACCTCTCCTAGTCCTAATAGGACTAGGGGAAGGGGGGGCGCGTAGCCCAACTAGGGCAGCCCCTTCTCTTTTCCACTAAGGCCCACTATGGCCCAAATAGCTCCCGGGGGGTTCCGGTAACCCTCCCGGTATTCCGGAAAAATCCCGATTTCACCCGGAACACTTCCGATATCCAAATATAGGCTTCCAATATATCAATCTTTACGTCTCGACCATTTCGAGACTCCTCGTCATGTCCGTGATCACATCCAGGACTCCGAACAACCTTCGGTACATCAAAATGCATAAACTCATAATATAACTGTCATCGTAACCTTAAGCGTGCGGACCCTACGGGTTCGAGAACAATGTAGACATGACCGAGACACGTCTCCGGTCAATAACCAATAGCGGGACCTGGATGCCCATATTGGCTCCTACATATTCTACGAAGATCTTTATCGGTCAGACCTCATAACAACATACGTTGTTCCCTTTGTCATCGGTATGTTACTTGCCCGAGATTCGATCGTCGGTATCCAATACCTAGTTCAATCTCGTTACCGGCAAGTCTCTTTACTCGTTCCGTAATACATCATCTCACAACTAACATATTAGTTGTAATGCTTGCAAGGCTTATGTGATGTGTATTACCGAGAGGGCCCAGAGATACCTCTCCGACAATCGGAGTGACAAATCCTAATCTCGAAATACGCCAACCCAACATCGACCATTGGAGACACCTGTAGTACTCCTTTATAATCACCCAGTTACGTTGTGACGTTTGGTAGTACCCAAAGTGTTCCTCCGGTAAACGGGAGTTGCATAATCTCATAGTCATAGGAACATGTATAAGTCATGAAGAAAGCAATAGCAACATACTAAACGATCAGGTGCTAAGCTAATGGAATGGGTGATGTCAATCAGATCATTCAACTAATGATGTGACCTCGTTAATCAAATAACAACTCATTGTTCATGGTCAGGAAACATAACCATCTTTGATTAACGAGCTAGTCAAGTAGAGGCATACTAGTGACACTCTGTTTGTCTATGTATTCACACATGTATTATGTTTCCGGTTAATACAATTCTAGCACGAATAATAAACATTTATCATGATATAAGGAAATAAATAATAACTTTATTATTGCCTCTAGGGCATATTTCCTTTAGTCTCCCACTTGCACTAGAGTCAATAATCTAGTTCACATCGCCATGTGATTTAACAACAATAGTTTACATCACCATGTGATTAACACCCATAGTTCACATCGCTATGTGACCAACACCCAAAGGGTTTACTAGATTTAGTAATCTAGTTCACATCGCTATGTGATTAACACCCAAGGAGTACTAAGGTGTGATCATGTTTTGCTTGTGAGAGAATCTTAGTCAACGGGTCTGCCACATTCAGATCCTTATGTATTTTGCAAATTTCTATGTCAACAATGCTCTGCATGGAGCTACTCTAGCTAATTGCTCCCACTTTCAATATGTATCTAGATCGAGACTTAGAGTCATCTAGATTAGTGTCAAACTTGCATCAGCGTAACCCTTTACGAGGAACCTTTTTTCACTTCCATAATAGAGAAACATATCCTTATTCCACTAAGGACAATTTTGACCGCTGTCCAGTGATCTATCCTAGATCACTATTGTACTCCCTTGCCAAACTCAGTGGTATGGCATACAATAGATCTGGTATACAGCATGGCATACTTTATAGAACCTATGACTGAGGCATAGGGAATGCCTTTCATTCTCTTTCTATTTTCTGCCGTGGTCGGGCTTTGAGTCTTACTCAACTTCCCACCTTGCAACACAGGCAAGAACTCCTTCTTTGACTGTTCCATTTTGAACTATTTCAAAAATTTATCAAGGTATGTATTCATTGAAAAATCTTATCAAGCGTCTTCATCTATCTATATAGATCTTGATGCTCAATGTGTAAGCAGCTTCACCAAGGTCTTTCTTTGAAAAACTTTTATTCAAGTATCCTTTCATGCTTTGCAGAATAATTCTACATTATTTCCGATCAACAATATGTCATTCACATATACTTATCAGAAATGTTGTAGTGCTCCCACTCACTTTCTTGTAAATATAGGCTTCACCGTAAGTCTGTACAAAAACTATATGCTTTGATCAACTTATCAAAGCGTATATTCCAACTCCGAGATTCTTGCACCAGTCCATAAATGGATCGCTGGAGCTTGCACACTTTGTTAGCTCCCTTTGGATCGACAAAACCTTCCGGTTGCATCATATACAACTCTTCTTCCAGAAATCCATTCAGGAATGCAGTTTTGACATCCATCTGCCAAATTTCATAATCATAAAATGCGGCAATTGCTAACATGATTCGGACAGACTTTTAAGCATCGATACGAGTAAGAAAATCTCATCGTATTCAACACCTTGAACTTTGTCAAAAACCTTTTTCGACAAGTGTAGCTTTGTAGATAGTAACACTACTATCAACGTCCGTCTTCCTCTTGAAGATCCATTTATTCTTAATGACTCACCGATCATCAGGCAAGTCAATCAAAGTCTACACTTTGTTCTCATACATGGATCATATCTCAGATTTCATGGCCTCAAGCCATTTCGTGGAATCTGGGCTCATCATTGCTTCCTCATAGTTCGTAGGTTCATCATGGTATAGTAACATGACTTCCAGAACATGATTACCGTACCACTCTGGTGCGGATCTTACTCTGGAAGACCTACGAGGTTTGGTAGTAACTTGATCTGAAGTTTGATGAT
Organism: Triticum aestivum; assembly: GCF_018294505.1. NCBI lineage: Eukaryota > Viridiplantae > Streptophyta > Magnoliopsida > Poales > Poaceae > Triticum > Triticum aestivum. The sequence continues at coordinate 566,754,630 of NC_057809.1, read as the reverse complement.
CATCATCATTAACTTCCTCACTTATTGGTGTAGGAATCACTGGAACTGATTTCTGTGATGAACTACTTTCCAATAAGGGAGAAGGTATAATTACCTCATCAAGTTCTACTCTCCTCCCACTCACTTCTTTCGAGAGAAACTCCTTCTCTGGAAAGGATCCATTTTAGCAACGAATGTCTTGCCTTCGGATCTGTGATAGAAGGTGTACCCAACAATTTCCTTTGGGTATTCTATGAAGACGCACTTCTCCGATTTGGGTTCGAGCTTATCAGGATGAAACTTTTTCACATAAGCATCGCAGCCCCAAACTTTAAGAAACAACAGCTTAGGTTTACTGTTAAACCATAGTTCATACAGTGTCGTCTCAACGGATTTAGATGGTGCCCTATTTTAAAACGTGAATGCAGCTGTCTCTAATGCATAACCCCAAAACGATAGTGGTAAAGAGATATCATAGATCGCACCATATCAAATAAAGTGCGGTTACGACGTTCGGACACACCATAACGATGTGGTGTTCCAGGTGGCGTGAGCTGTGAAACTATTCCACATTGTTTTAATTGAAGACCAAACTCGTAACTCAAATATTTATCTCCGCGATCAGATCGTAGAAACTTTATTTTCTCGTTACGATGATTTTTCCACTTCACTCTGAAATTCCTTGAACCTTTCAACTATTTCAGACTTATGTTTCATCAAGTAGATATACCCATATCTGCTCAAATCATCTTGTGAAGGTCAGAAAACAACGATGCTTGCCACGAGCATCAGCACTCATTGGATCGCATACATCGGTATGTATTATTTCCAATAAGTCAGTAGCTCGTTCCATTGTTCCGGAGAACGGCGTTTTAGTCATCTTGCCCAAAAGGCATGGTTCGCAAGCATCAAGTGATTCATAATCAAGTGATTCCAAAATCCCATCAGCATGGAGTTTCTTCATGCGCTTTACACCAATATGACCTAAACGGCAGTGCTACAAACAAGTTGCACTATCATTATTAACTTTGCATCTTTTGGTTTCAAAATTATGATTATGTGTATCACCACGATCGAGATCCAATGAACTATTTTCATTGGGTGTGTAACCATATAAGGTTTTATTCATGTAAACAGAACAACAATTTATTCTCTTACTTAAATGAATAACCGTATTACAATAAACGTGATCAAATCATATTCATGCTCAACGCAAACACCAAATAACACTTATTCAGGTTCAACACTAATCCTGAAAGTATAGGGAGTGTGCGATGATGATCATATCAATCTTGGAACCACTTCCAACACACATCGTCACTTCACCCTTAACTAGTCTCTGTTTATTCTGCAACTCCCGTTTCGAGTTACTAATCTTAGCAACTGAACTAGTATCAAATACTGAGGGGTTGCTATAAACACTAGTAAAGTACACATCAATAACATGTATATCAAATATACTTATGTTCACTTTGCCATCCTTATTATCTGCCAATCACTTGGGGTAGTTCCGCTTCCAGTGCCCAGTCCCTTTGCAGTAGAAACACTTAGTCTCAGGCTTAGGACCAGACTTGGGCTTCTTCACTTGAGCAGCAACTTGCTTGCTGTTCTTCTTGAAGTTCCCCTTCTTCCCTCTGCCCTTTTCTTGAAACTAGTGGTCTTGTCTACCATCAACACTTGATGTTTTTCTCGATTTCTACCTTCGTCAATTTCCGCATTACGAAGAGCTTGGGAATCGTTTCCGTTATCCCTAGCATATCATAGTTCATCACGAAGTTCTACTAACTTGGTGATGGTGACTAGAGAATTCTGTCAATCACTATCTTATCTGGAAGATTAACTCCCACTTGATTCAAGCGATTGTAGTACTCAGACAATCTGAGCACATGCTCACTAGTTGAGCGATTCTCCTCCATCTTTTAGCTATAGAACTTGTTGGAGACTTCATATCTCTCAACTCGGGTATTTGCTTGAAATATTAGCTTCAACTCCTGGAACATCTCATATGGTCCATGACATTCAAAACATCTTTGAAGTCCCGATTCTAAGCCGTTAAGCATGGTGCACTTAAACTATTAAGTAGTCATCATATTGAGCTAGCCAAACGTTCATAACGTCTGCATTTGCTCCTGCAATAGGTCCGTCACCTAGCGGTGCATTAAGGACATAATTCTTCTGTGCAGCAATGAGGATTTAACCTCAGATCACGGATCAAATCCGCAACGTTGCTACTAACATTTTTCAACACAATTTTCTCTAGGAACATATCAAAATAAACACAGGGAAGCAACAACGCGAGCTATTGATCTACAACATGATTTGCAAAATACTATCAGGACTAAGTTCATGATAAATTTAAGTTCAATTTAATCATATTATTTAAGAACTCCCACTTAGATAGACATCCCTCTAATCCTCTAAGTGATTACGTGATCCAAATCAACTAAACCATGACCGATCTTCACGTGAGATGGAGTAGTTTCATCGGTGAACATCGTTATGTTGATCATATCTACTATATGATTCACGCTCGACCTTTCGGTCTCCGTGTTCCGAGGCCATATCTGCATATGCTAGGCTCGTCAAGTTTAACCTGAGTATTCCGCGTGTGCAAAACTGGCTTGCACCCGTTGTAGATGGACGTAGAGCTTATCACACCCGATCATCACGTGGTGTCTGGGCATGACGAACTTTGGCAACGGTGCATACTCAGGGAGAACACTTCTTGATAATTTAGTGAGAGATCATCTTATAATGCTACCGTCAATCAAAGCAAGATAAGATGCATAAAAAGATAAACATCACATGCAATCAATATAAGTGATATGATATGGTCATCATCATCTTGTGCTTTGTGATCTCCATCTCCGAAGCACCGTCATGATCACCATCGTCACCGGCGTGACACCTTGATCTCCATCGTAGCATCGTTGTCGTCTCGCCAATCTTATGCTTCCACGACTATCACTACCGTTTAGTAATAAAGTAAAGCATTACATCGCGATTGCATTGCATACAATAAAGCGACAACCATATGGCTCCTGCCAGTTGCCGATAACTCGGTTACAAAACATGATCATCTCATACAATAAAATTCAGCATCATGCTTTGACCATATCACATCACAACATGCCCTGCAAAAACAAGTTAGACGTCCTCTACTTTGTTGTTGCATGTTTTACGTGGCTGCTACGGGCTTTAAGTAAGAACCAATCTCACCTACGCATCAAAACCACAACGATAGTTTGTCAAATAGACTCCGTTTTAACCTTCGCAAGGACCGGGCGTAGCCATACTTGGTTCAACTAAAGTTGCAGAGACAGTCGCCCGCAAGCCATCTCTGTGCAAAGCACGTCGAGGGAACCGGTCTCGCGTAAGCGTACGCGTAAGGTTGGTCCGGGTCGTCTCGTCCAACAATACCGCCGAACCAAAGTATGACATGCTGGTAGGCAGTATGACTTGTATCGTCCACAACTCACTTGTGTTCTACTCGTGCATATAACATCAACATAAATAACCTGGCTCGGATGCCACTGTTGGGTTTCGTAGTAATTTCAAAAAATTTCCTACGCACACACAAGATCATGTGATGCATAGCAACGAGGGGAGAGTGTTGTCTACGTACCCAACGCAGACCGACTGCGGAAGCGATGACACGACGTAGAGGAAGTAGTCGTACGTCTTCACGATCCAACCGATCAAGTACCGAAACTACGGCACCTCCGAGTTCGAGCACACGTTCAGCTCGATGACGATCCCCGGACTCCGATCCAGCAAAGTGTCGAGGAAGAGTTTCGTCAGCACGACGGCGTGGTGACGATCTTGATGAACTACAGCAGCAGGGCTTCGCCTAAACTCCGCTACAGTATTATCGAGGTATATGGTGGCAGGGGGCACCGCACACGGCTAAGGAATAGATCACGTGGATCAACTTGTTCTCTCTTTGGTGCTAGCCCTGCCCCTCTATTTATATGTTGAGCCCCGGGGTCGAAACTTGGAGCAAAAGCCTCCTCAAAGTCGGTTTTGCCCGAAAGGCAAGAGTCCCACTCGGACTCCAGGACCAAACGCCACAATCCTTGGCGTCTGGCCCAGACGCCATGGGCCTCGGCGTCTGGCCTAGGGCCAGACGCCAGGGTCGCCGGCGTTTGGCCCCCTGGCCTCCGCAAAACTCCTTTTGCACCGACCTAAAGCCTCATGGGCTTGACCCCTTGGCCTAACCATATCATCCAATATATGAATCTTTACGTCTCGACCATTTCGAGACTCCTCGTCATGTCCCAGATCTCATCCGGGACTCCGAACTCCTTCGGTACATCAAAACATGTAAACTCATAATATAACTGTCATCGAAACCTTAAGCGTGCGGACCCTACGGGTTCGAGAACAATGTAGACATGACCTAGAACTTGTTTCCGGTCAATAACCAATAGCGGGACCTGGATGCCCATATTGGCTCCCACATATTCTACGAAGATCTTTATCGGTCAGACCGCATAACAACATACGTTGTTCCCTTTGTCATCGGTATGTTACTTGCCCGAGATTCGATCGTCGGTATCCAATACCTAGTTCAATCTCGTTACCGGCAAGTCTCTTTACTCGTTCCGTAATACATCATCTCACAACTAACATATTAGTTGTAATGCTTGCAAGGCTTATGTGATGTGTATTACCGAGAGGGCCCAGAGATACCTCTCCGACAATCGGAGTGACAAATCCTAATCTCGAAATACGCCAACCCAACATCGACCATTGGAGACACCTTTAGTACTCCTTTATAATCACCCAGTTACGTTGTGACGTTTGGTAGTACCCAAAGTGTTCCTCCGGTAAACGGGAGTTGCATAATCTCATAGTCATAGGAACATGTATAAGTCATGAAGAAAGCAATAGCAACATACTAAACGATCAGGTGCTAAGCTAATGGAATGGGTCATGTCAATCAGATCATTCAACTAATGATGTGACCTCGTTAATCAAATAACAACTCATTGTTCATGGTCAGGAAACATAACCATCTTTGATTAACGAGCTAGTCAAGTAGAGGCATACTAGTGACACTCTGTTTGTCTATGTATTCACACATGTATTATGTTTCCGGTTAATACAATTCTAGCATGAATAATAAACATTTATCATGATATAAGGAAATAAATAATAACTTTATTATTGCCTCTAGGGCATATTTCCTTCAGTCTCCCACTTGCACTAGAGTCAATAATCTAGTTCACATCGCCATGTGATTTAACAGCAATAGTTTACATCACCATGTGATTAACACCCATAGTTCACATCGCTATGTGACCAACACCCAAAGGGTTTACAAGATTCAGTAATCTAGTTCACATCGCTATGTGATTAACACCCAAGGAGTACTAAGGTGTGATCATGTTTTGCTTGTGAGATAAACTTAGTCAACGGGTCTGCCACATTCAGATCCTTATGTATTTTGCAAATTTCTATGTCAACAATGCTCTGCATGGAGCTACTCTAGCTAATTGCTCCCACTTTCAATATGTATCTAGATCGAGACTTAGAGTCATCTAGATTAGTGTCAAACTTGCATTGGCATAACCCTTTACGACGAACCTTTTTCCATAATCGAGAAACATATCCTTATTTCACTAAGGACAATTTTGACCGCTCTCCAGTGATCTACTCCTAGATCACTATTGTACTCCCTTGCCAAACTCAGTGGTATGGCATACAATAGATCTGGTATACAACATGGCATACTTTATAGAACCTATGACTGAGGCATAGGGAATGACTTTCATTCTCTTTCTATTTTCTGTCGTGGTCGGGCTTTGAGTCTTACTCAACTTCACACCTTGCAACACAGGCAAGAACTCCTTCTTTGACTGTTCCATTTTGAACTATTTCAAAAATTTATCAAGGTATGTATTCATTGAAAAATCTTATCAAGCGTCTTCATCTATCTATATAGATCTTGATGCTCAATGTGTAAGCAGCTTCACCAAGGTCTTTCTTTGAAAAACTTTTATTCAAGTATCCTTTCATGCTTTGCAGAATAATTCTACATTATTTCCGATCAACAATATGTCATTCACATATACTTATCAGAAATGTTGTAGTGCTCCCACTCACTTTCTTGTAAATACAGGCTTCACCGTAAGTCTGTACAAAAACTATATGCTTTGATCAACTTATCAAAGCGTATATTCCAACTCCGAGATTCTTGCACCAGTCCATAAATGGATCGCTGGAGCTTGCACACTTTGTTAGCTCCCTTTGGATCGACAAAACCTTCCGGTTGCATCATATACAACTCTTCTTCCAGAAATCCATTCAGGAATGCAGTTTTGACATCCATCTGCCAAATTTCATAATCATAAAATGCGGCAATTGCTAACATGATTCGGACAAACTTTTAAGCATCGATACGAGTAAGAAAATCTCATCGTATTCAACACCTTGAACTTTGTCAAAAACCTTTTTCGACAAGTCTAGCTTTGTAGATAGTAACACTACTATCAACGTCCGTCTTCCTCTTGAAGATCCATTTATTCTTAATGACTCACCGATCATCGGGCAAGTCAATCAAAGTCTACACTTTGTTCTCATACATGGATCATATCTCAGATTTCATGGCCTCAAGCCATTTCGTGGAATCTGGGCTCATCATTGCTTCCTCATAGTTCGTAGGTTCATCATGGTCTAGTAACATGACTTCCAGAACATGATTACCGTACCACTCTGGTGCGGATCTTACTCTGGAAGTCCTACGAGGTTTGGTAGTAACTTGATCTGAAGTTTGATGATCATCATCATTAACTTCCTCACTTATTGGTGTAGGAATCAATGGAACTGATTTCTGTGATGAACTACTTTCCAATAAGGGAGAAGGTATAATTACCTCATCAAGTTCTACTCTCCTCCCACTCACTTCTTTCGAGAGAAACTCCTTCTCTGGAAAGGATCCATTTTAGCAACGAATGTCTTGCCTTCGGATCTATGATAGAAGGTGTACCCAACAATTTCCTTTGGCTATTCTATGAAGACGCACTTCTCCGATTTGGGTTCGAGCTTATCAGGATGAAACTTTTTCACATAAGCATCGCAGCCCCAAACTTTAAGAAACAACAGCTTAGGTTTACTGCTAAACCATAGTTCATACAGCGTCGTCTCAACGGATTTAGATGGTGCCCTATTTTAAAACATGAATGCAGCTGTCTCTAATGCATAACCCCAAAACGATAGTGGTAAAGAGATATCATAGATCGCACCATATCAAATAAAGTGCGGTTACGACGTTCGGACACACCATAACGATGTGGTGTTCCAGGTGGCATGAGCTGTGAAACTATTCCACATTGTTTTAATTGAAGACCAAACTCGTAACTCAAATATTTGTCTCCGCGATCAGATCGCAGAAACTTTATTTTCTCGTTACGATGATTTTTCCACTTCACTCTGAAATTCTTTGAACCTTTCAACTATTTCAGACTTATGTTTCATCAAGTAGATATACCCATATCTGCTCAAATCATCTTGTGAAGGTCAGAAAACAACGATGCTTGCCACGAGCATCAGCACTCATTGGATCGCATACATCGGTATGTATTATTTCCAATAAGTCAGTAGCTCGTTCCATTGTTCCGGAGAACGGAGTTTTAGTCATCTTGCCCAAAAGGCACAGTTCGCAAGCATCAAGTGATTCATAATCAAGTGATTCCAAAATTCCATCAGTATGGAGTTTCTTCATGCGCTTTACACCAATATGACCTAAATGGCAGTGCTACAAACAAGTTGCACTTATCATTATTAACTTTGCATCTTTTGGTTTCAATATTATGATTATGTGTATCACTACGATCGAGATCCAACAAACTATTTTCATTGGGTGTGTAACCATATAAGGTTCTATTCATGTAAACAGAACAACAATTTATTCTCTTACTTAAATGAATAATCGTATTACAATAAACATGATCAAATCATATTCATGCTCAACGCAAACACCAAATAACACTTATTTAGGTTCGACACTAATCTCGAAAGTATAGGGAGTGTGTGACGATGATCATATAAATCTTGGAACCACTTCCAACACACATCGTCACTTCACCCTTAACTAGTCTCTGTTTATTCTGCAACTCCCGTTTCGAGTTACTAATCTTAGCAACTGAACTAGTATCAAATACTGAGGGTTTGCGATAAACACTAGTAAAGTACACATCAATAACATGTATATCAAATATACTTATGTTCACTTTGCCATCCTTCTTATCCGCCAATCACTTGGGGTAGATCCGCCTCCAGTGACCAGTCCCTTTGTAGTAGAAACACTTAGTCTCAGGCTTAGGATCAGACTTGGGCTTCTTCACTTGAGCAGCAACTTGCTTGCTGTTCTTCTTGAAGTTCCCCTTCTTCCTTCTGCCCCTTTTCTTGAAACTAGTGGTCTTGTCTACCATCAACACTTGATGTTTTTCTTGATTTCTACCTTCGTCGATTTCAACATCACGAAGAGCTCGGGAATCATTTTCATCATCCCTTGCATACTATAGTTCATCACGAAGTTCTACTAACTTGGTGATGGTGACTAGAGAATTCTGTCAATCACTATCTTATCTGGAAGATAAACTCCCACTTGATTCAAGCGATTGTAGTACCCAGACAATCTGAGCACATGCTCACTAGTTGAGCGATTCTCCTCCATCTTTTAGCTATAGAACTGGTTGGAGACTTCATATCTCTCAACTCGGGTATTTGCTTGAAATATTAACTTCAACTCCTGGAACATCTTATATGGTCCATGACGTTCAAAACGTCTTTGAAGTCCCGATTCTAAGCCGTTAAGCATGGTGCACTTAAACTATTAAGTAGTCATCATATTGAGCTAGCCAAACGTTCATAACGTCTGCATTTGCTCCTGCAATAGGTCCGTCACCTAGCGGTGCATTAAGGACATAATTCTTCTATGCAGCAATGAGGATTTAACCTCAGATCACGGATCAAATCCGCAACATTGCTACTAACATTTTTCAACACAATTTTCTCTAGGAACATATCAAAATAAACACAGGGAAGCATCAACGCGAGCTATTGATCTACAACATGATTTGCAAAATACTACCAGAACTAAGTTCATGATAAATTTAAGTTCAATTTAATCATATTACTTAAGAACTCCCACTTAGATAGACATCCCTCTAATCCTCTAAGTGATCACGTGATCCAAATCAACTAAACCATGTCCGATCATCACGTGAGATGGAGTAGTTTTCAATGGTGAACATCGTTATGTTGATCATATCTACTATATGATTCACGCTCGACCTTTCGGTCTCCGTGTTCCGAGGCCATATCTGCATATGCTAGGCTCGTCAAGTTTAACCTGAGTATTCCGCGTGTGCAAACCTGGCTTGCACCCGTTGTAGATGGACGTAGAGCTTATCACACCCGATCATCACGTGGTGTCTGGGCACGACGAACTTTGGCAACGGTGCATACTCAGGGAGAACACTTCTTGATAATTTAGTGAGAGATCATCTTATAATGCTACCGTCAATCAAAGCAAGATAAGATGCATAAAAAGATAAACATCACATGCAATCAATATAAGTGATATGATATGGTCATCATCATCTTGTGCTTTGTGATCTCCATCTCCGAAGCACCGTCATGATCACCATCGTCACCAGCGCGACACCTTGATCTCCATCGTAGCATCATGGTCGTCTCGCCAATCTTATGCTTCCACGACTATCACTACCGTTTAGTAATAAAGTAAAGCATTACATCGCGATTGCATTGCATACAATAAAGCGACAACCATATGGCTCCTGCCAGTTGCCGATAACTCGGTTACAAAACATGATCATCTCATACAATAAAATTCAGCATCATGCTTTGACCATATCACATCACAACATGCCCTGCAAAAACAAGTTAGACGTCCTCTACTTTGTTGTTGCATGTTTTACGTGGCTGCTACGGGCTTAAGTAAGAACCAATCTCACCTACGCATCAAAACCACAACGATAGTTTGTCAAATAGACTCCGTTTTAACCTTCGCAAGGACCGGGCGTAGCCATACTTGGTTCAACTAAAGTTGGAGAGGCAGTCGCCCGCAAGCCATCTCTGTGCAAAGCACGTCGAGGGAACCGGTCTCGCGTAAGCGTACGCGTAAGGTTGGTCCGGGTCGTCTCGTGCAACAATACCGCCGAACCAAAGTATGACATGCTGGTAGGCAGTATGACTTGTATCATCCACAACTCACTTGTGTTCTACTTGTGCATATAACATCAACATAAATAACCTGGCTCTGATACCACTGTTGGGTTTCGTAGTAATTTCAAAAAAATTCCTACGCACACACAGGATCATGTGATGCATAGCAACGAGGGGAGAGTATTGTCTACGTACCCAACGCAGACCGACTGCGGAAGTGATGACACGACGTAGAGGAAGTAGTCGTACGTCTTCACGATCCAACCGATCAAGTACCGAAACTACGGCACCTCCGAGTTCGAGCACACGTTCAGCTCGATGACGATCCCCGGACTCCGATCCAGCAAAGTGTCAGGGAAGAGTTTCGTCAGCACGACGGTGTGGTGACGATCTTGATGAACTACAGCAGCAGGGCTTCGCCTAAACTCCGCTACAGTGTTATCGAGGAATATGGTGGCAGGGGGCACCGCACACGGCTAAGGAATAGATCACGTGGATCAACTTGTGTCCCCTTTGGTGCTAGCCCTGCCCCTCTATTTATATGTTGAGCCCCGGGGTCGAAACTTGGAGCAAAAGCCTCCTCAAAGTCGGTTTTGCCCGAAAGGCAAGAGTCCCACTCGGACTCCAGGACCAAACGCCACAATCCTTGGCGTCCGGCCCAGACGCCATGGGCCTCGGCGTCTGGCCCAGGGCCAGACGCCAGGGTCTCCGGCGTTTGGCCCCTTGGCCTCTGCAAAACTCCTTTTTGCACCGATCTAAAGCCTCATGGGCTTGACCCCTTGGCCTAACCATATCATCCAATATATGAATCTTTACGTCTCGACCATTTCGAGACTCCTCGTCATGTCCCCGATCTCATCTGGGACTCCGAACTCCTTCGGTTCATCAAAACATGTAAACTCATAATATAACTGTCATCGTAACCTTAAGCGTGCGGACCCTACGGGTTCGAGAACAATGTAGACATGACCGAGACACGTCTCCGGTCAATAACCAATAGCGGGACCTGGATGACCATATTGGCTCCTACATATTCTACGAAGATCTTTATCGGTCAGACCGCATAACAACATACGTTGTTCCCTTTGTCATCGGTATGTTACTTGCCCGAGATTCGATCGTCGGTATCCAATACCTAGTTCAATCTCGTTACTGGCAAGTCTCTTTACTCGTTCCGTAATACATCATCTCACAACTAACATATTAGTTGCAGTGCTTGCAAGGCTTATGTGATGTGCATTACCGAGAGGGCCCAGAGATACCTCTCCGACAATCGGAGTGACAAATCCTAATCTCGAAATACGCCAACCCAACATCGACCATTGGAGACACCTGTAGTACTCCTTTATAATCACCCAGTTACATTGTGACGTTTGGTAGTACCCAAAGTGTTCCTCCGGTAAACGGGAGTTGCATAATCTCATAGTCATAGGAACATGTATAAGTCATGAAGAAAGCAATAGCAACATACTAAACGATCAGGTGCTAAGCTAATGGAATGGGTCATGTCAATCAGATCATTCAACTAATGATGTGACCTCGTTAATCAAATAACAACTCATTGTTCATGGTCAGGAAACATAACCATCTTTGATTAACGAGCTAGTCAAGTAGAGGCATACTAGTGACACTCTGTTTGTCTATGTATTCACACATGTATTATGTTTCCGGTTAATACAATTCTAGCATGAATAATAAACATTTATCATGATATAAGGAAATAAATAATAACTTTATTATTGCCTCTAGGGCATATTTCCTTCTGTCTCCCACTTGCACTAGAGTCAATAATCTAGTTCACATCGACATGTGATTTAACAGCAATAGTTTACATCACCATGTGATTAACACCCATAGTTCACATCGCTATGTGACCAACACCCAAAGGGTTTACTAGATTCAGTAATCTAGTTCACATCTCTATGTGATTAACACCCAAGGAGTACTAAGGTGTGATCATGTTTTGCTTGTGAGAGAATCTTAGTCAACGGGTCTGCCACATTCAGATCCTTATGTATTTTGCAAATTTCTATGTCAACAATGCTCTGCATGGAGCTACTCTAGCTAATATCTCCCACTTCCAATATGTATCTAGATCGAGACTTAGAGTCACCTAGATTAGTGTCAAACTTGCATCGGCGTAACCCTTTACGACGAACCTTTTTCCATAATCGAGAAACATATCCTTATTCCACTAAGGACAATTTTGACCGCTCTCCAGTGAACTACTCCTAGATCACTATTGTACTCCCTTGCCAAACAAAGTGGTATGGCATACAATAGATTTGGTATACAACATGGCATACTTTATAGAACCTATGACTGAGGCATAGGGAATGACTTTCATTCTCTTTCTATTTTCTGCCGTGGTCGGGCTTTGAGTCTTACTCAACTTCACACCTTGCAACACAGGCAAGAACTCCTTCTTTGACTGTTCCATTTTGAACTATTTCAAAAATTTATCAAGGTATGTATTCATTGAAAAATCTTATCAAGCGTCTTCATCTATCTATATAGATCTTGATGCTCAATGTGTAAGCAGCTTCACCAAGGTCTTTCTTTGAAAAACTTTTATTCAAGTATCCTTTCATGCTTTGCAGAATAATTCTACATTATTTCCGATCAACAATATGTCATTCACATATACTTATCAGAAATGTTGTAGTGCTCCCACTCACTTTCTTGTAAATACAGGCTTCACCGTAAGTCTGTACAAAAACTATATGCTTTGATCAACTTATCAAAGCGTATATTCCAACTCCGAGATTCTTGCACCAGTCCATAAATGGATCGCTGGAGCTTGCACACTTTGTTAGCTCCCTTTGGATCGACAAAACCTTCCGGTTGCATCATATACAACTCTTCTTCCAGAAATCCATTCAGGAATGCAGTTTTGACATCCATCTGCCAAATTTCATAATCATAAAATGCGGCAATTGCTAACATGATTCGGACAGACTTTTAAGCATCGATACGAGTAAGAAAATCTCATCGTATTCAACACCTTGAACTTTGTAAAAAACCTTTTTCGACAAGTCTAGCTTTGTAGATAGTAACACTACTATCAACGTCCGTCTTCCTCTTGAAGATCCATTTATTCTTAATGACTCACCGATCATCGGGCAAGTCAATCAAAGTCTACACTTTGTTCTCATACATGGATCATATCACAGATTTCATGGCCTCAAGCCATTTCGTGGAATCTGGGCTCATCATTGCTTCCTCATAGTTCGTAGGTTCATCATGGTCTAGTAACATGACTTCCAGAACATGATTACCGTACCACTCTGGTGCGGATCTTACTCTGGAAGACCTACGAGGTTTGGTAGTAACTTGATCTGAAGTTTGATGATCATCATCATTAACTTCCTCACTTATTGGTGTAGGAATCACTGGAACTGATTTCTATGATGAACTACTTTCCAATAAGGGAGAAGGTATAATTACCTCATCAAGTTCTACTCTCCTCCCACTCACTTCTTTCGAGAGAAACTCCTTCTCTGGAAAGGATCCATTTTAGCAACGAATGTCTTGCCTTCGGATCTGTGATAGAAGGTGTACCCAACCATTTCCTTTGGGTATTCTATGAAGACGCACTTCTCCGATTTGGGTTCGAGCTTATCAGGATGAAACTTTTTCACATAAGCATCGCAGCCCCAAACTTTAAGAAACAACAGCTTAGGTTTACTGCTAAACCATAGTTCATACAGTGTCGTCTCAACAGATTTAGATGGTGCCCTATTTTAAAACGTGAATGCAGCTGTCTCTAATGCATAACCCCAAAACGATAGTGGTAAAGAGATATCATAGATCGCACCATATCAAAGTGCGGTTACGACGTTCGGACACACCATAACGATGTGGTGTTCCAGGTGGCATGAGCTGTGAAACTATTCCACATTGTTTTAATTGAAGACCAAACTCGTAACTCAAATATTTGTCTCCGCGATCAGATCGCAGAAACTTTATTTTCTTGTTACGATGATTTTTCCACTTCACTCTGAAATTCTTTGAACCTTTCAACTATTTCAGACTTATGTTTCATCAAGTAGATATACCCATATCTGCTCAAATCATCTTGTGAAGGTCAGAAAACAACGATGCTTGCCACGAGCATCAGCACTCATTGGATCGCATACATCGGTATGTATTATTTCCAATAAGTCAGTAGCTCGTTCCATTGTTCCGGAGAACGGAGTTTTAGTCATCTTGCCCAAAAGGCACAGTTCGCAAGCATCAAGTGATTCATAATCAAGTGATTCCAAAATTCCATCAGTATGGAGTTTCTTCATGCGCTTTACACCAATATGACCTAAATGGCAGTGCTACAAACAAGTTGCACTTATCATTATTAACTTTGCATCTTTTGGTTTCAATATTATGATTATGTGTATCACTACGATCGAGATCCAACAAACTATTTTCATTGGGTGTGTAACCATATAAGGTTCTATTCATGTAAACAGAACAACAATTTATTCTCTTACTTAAATGAATAATCGTATTACAATAAACATGATCAAATCATATTCATGCTCAACGCAAACACCAAATAACACTTATTTAGGTTCGACACTAATCCCGAAAGTATAGGGAGTGTGTGACGATGATCATGTAAATCTTGGAACCACTTCCAACACACATCGTCACTTCACCCTTAACTAGTCTCTGTTTATTCTGCAACTCCCGTTTCGAGTTACTAATCTTAGCAACTGAACTAGTATCAAATACTGAGGGTTTGCGATAAACACTAGTAAAGTACACATCAATAACATGTATATCAAATATACTTATGTTCACTTTGCCATCCTTCTTATCCGCCAATCACTTGGGGTAGATCCGCCTCCAGTGACCAGTCCCTTTGCAGTAGAAACACTTAGTCTCAGGCTTAGGATCAGACTTGGGCTTCTTCACTTGAGCAGCAACTTGCTTGCTGTTCTTCTTGAAGTTCCCCTTCTTCCTTCTGCCCCTTTTCTTGAAACTAGTGGTCTTGTCTACCATCAACACTTGATGTTTTTCTTGATTTCTACCTTCGTCGATTTCAACATCACGAAGAGCTCGGGAATCATTTTCATCATCCCTTGCATACTATAGTTCATCATGAAGTTCTACTAACTTGGTGATGGTGACTAGAGAATTCTGTCAATCACTATCTTATCTGGAAGATAAACTCCCACTTGATTCAAGCGATTGTAGTACCCAGACAATCTGAGCACATGCTCACTAGTTGAGCGATTCTCCTCCATCTTTTAGCTATAGAACTGGTTGGAGACTTCATATCTCTCAACTCGGGTATTTGCTTGAAATATTAACTTCAACTCCTGGAACATCTTATATGGTCCATGACGTTCAAAACGTCTTTGAAGTCCCGATTCTAAGCCGTTAAGCATGGTGCACTTAAACTATTAAGTAGTCATCATATTGAGCTAGCCAAACGTTCATAACGTCTGCATTTGCTCCTGCAATAGGTCCGTCACCTAGCGGTGCATTAAGGACATAATTCTTCTGTGCAGCAATGAGGATTTAACCTCAGATCACGGATCAAATCCGCAACATTGCTACTAACATTTTTCAACACAATTTTCTCTAGGAACATATCAAAATAAACACAGGGAAGCAACAACGCGAGCTATTGATCTATAATTTGCAAAATACTACCAGGACTAAGTTCATGATAAATTTAAGTTCAATTAATCATATTACTTAAGAACTCCCACTTAGACAGACATCCCTCTAATCCTCTAAGTGATCACGTGATCCAAATCAACTAAACCATGACCGATCATCACGTGAGATGGAGTAGTTTCAATGGTGAACATCACTATGTTGATCATATCTACTATATGATTCACGCTCGACCTTTCGGTCTCCGTGTTCCGAGGCCATATCTGCATATGCTAGGCTCGTCAAGTTTAACCTGAGTATTCTGCGTGTGCAAAAACTGGCTTGCACCCGTTGTAGATGGACGTAGAGCTTATCACACCCGATCATCACGTGGTGTCTGGGCACGACGAACTTTGGCAACGGTGCATACTCAGGGAGAACACTTCTTGATAATTTAGTGAGAGATCATCTTATAATGCTACTGTCAATCAAAGCAAGATAAGATGCATAAAAAGATAAACATCACATGCAATCAATATAAATGATATGATATGGCCATCATCATCTCGTGCTTGTGATCTCCATCTCCGAAGCACCGTCATGATCACCATCGTCACCGGCGCGACACCTTGATCTCCATCGTAGCATCGTTGTCGTCTCGCCAATCTTATGCTTCCACGACTATCACTACCGTTTAGTAATAAAGTAAAGCATTACATCGCGATTGCATTGCATACAATAAAGCGACAACCATATGGCTCCTGCCAGTTGCCGATAACTCGGTTACAAAACATGATCATCTCATACAATAAAATTCAGCATCATGCCTTGACCATATCACATCACAACATGCCCTGCAAAAACAAGTTAGACGTCCTCTACTTTGTTGTTGCATGTTTTACGTGGCTGCTACGGGCTTAAGTAAGAACCGATCTCACCTACGCATCAAAACCACAACGATAGTTTGTCAAATAGACTCCGTTTTAACCTTCTCAAGGACCGGGCGTAGCCATACTTGGTTCAACTAAAGTTGGAGAGACAGTCGCCCGCAAGCCATCTCTGTGCAAAGCACGTCGAGGGAACCGGTCTCGCGTAAGCATACGCGTAAGGTTGGTCCGGGTCGTCTCGTCCAACAATACCGCCGAACCAAAGTATGACATGCTGGTAGGCAGTATGACTTGTATCGTCCACAACTCACTTGTGTTCTACTCGTGCATATAACATCAACATAAAGCTTGCTAATGGAATGGGTCATGTCAATCATATCATTCAACTAATGATCCATGCAGAGCATTGTTGACATAGAAATTTGCAAAATACATAAGGATCTGAATGTGGCAGACCCGTTGACTAAGATTCTCTCACAAGCAAAACATGATCACACCTTAGTACTCCTTGGGTGTTAATCACATAGCGATGTGAACTAGATTACTGAATCTAGTAAACCCTTTGGGTGTTGGTCACATAGCGATGTGAACTATGGGTGTTAATCACATGGTGATGTAAACTATTGCTGTTAAATCACATGGCGATGTGAACTAGATTATTGACTCTAGTGCAAGTGGGAGACTGAAGGAAATATGCCCTAGAGGCAATAATAAAGTTATTATTTATTTCCTTATATCATGATAAATGTTTATTATTCATGCTAGAATTGTATTAACCGGAAACATAATACATGTGTGAATACATAGACAAACAGAGTGCCACTAGTATGCCTCTACTTGACTAGCTCGTTAATCAAAGATGGTTATGTTTCCTGACCATGAACAATGAGTTGTTATTTGATTAACGAGGTCACATCATTAGTTGAATGATCTGATTGACATGACCCATTCCATTAGCTTAGCACCTGATCGTTTAGTATGTTGCTATTGCTTTCTTCATGACTTATACATGTTCCTATGACTATGAGATTATGCAACTCCCGTTTGCCGGAGGAACACTTTGGGTGCTACCAAACGTCACAACGTAACTGGGTGATTATAAAGGAGCATTACAGGTGTCTCCAAAGGTAGATGTTGGGTTGGCGTATTTCGAGATTAGGATTTGTCACTCCGATTGTCGGAGAGGTATCTCTGGGCCCTCTCGGTAATGCACATCACATAAGCCTTGCAAGCACTGCAACTAATATGTTAGTTGTGAGATGATGTATTATGGAACGAGTAAAGAGACTTGCCGGCAACGAGATTGAACTAGGTATTGGATACCGACGATCGAATCTCGGGCAAGTAACATACCGATGACAAAGGGAACAACGTATGTTGTTATGCGGTCTGACCGATAAAGATCTTCGTAGAATATGTAGGAGCCAATATGGGCATCCAGGTCCCGCTATTGGTTATTGACCGGAGACGTGTCTCGGTCATGTCTACATTGTTCTCGAACCCGTAGGGTCCGCACGCTTAAGGTTACGATGACAGTTATATTATGAGTTTATGCATTTTGATGTACCGAAGGTTGTTCGGAGTCCCGGATGTGATCACGGACATGACGAGGAGTCTCGAAATGGTCGAGACATAAAGATTGATATATTGGAAGCCTATATTTGGATATCGGAAGTGTTCCGGGTGAAATCGGGATTTTACCGGAATACCGGGAGGGTTACCGGAACCCCCCGGGAGCTATTTGGGCCATAGTGGGCCTTAGTGGAAAAGAGAAGGGGCTGCCCAAGTTGGGCTGCGCCCCCCCTTCCCCTAGTCCTATTAGGACTAGGAGAGGTGGCCGGCCCCCTCCTCCTCTTTTCCCCTCCGAGGAATCCTAGTTGGACTAGGATTGGAGGGGGAATCCTACTCCCAGAGGGAGTAGGACTCTCCTGCGCCTCCCCCCTTGGCCGGCCAGCCTCCCCTCCTCTCCTCCTTTATATACGGAGGCAGGGGCACCTCTAAACACACAAGTTGACACAAGTTGATCCACGTGATCGATTCCTTAGCCGTGTGCGGTGCCCCCTGCCACCATATTCCTCGATAATACTGTAGCGGAGTTTAGGCGAAGCCCTGCTGCTGTAGTTCATCAAGATCGTCACCACGCCGTCGTGCTGACGAAACTCTTCCCCGACACTTTGCTGGATCGGAGTCCGGGGATCGTCATCGAGCTGAACGTGTGCTCGAACTCGGAGGTGCCGTAGTTTCGGTGCTTGATCGGTTGGATCGTGAAGACGTACGACTACTTCCTCTACGTCGTGTCATCGCTTCCGCAGTCGGTCTGCGTTGGGTACGTAGACAACACTCTCCTCTCGTTGCTATGCATCACATGATCCTGTGTGCGCGTAGGAAAATTTTTGAAATTACTACGAAACCTAACAAGAACATCCTAAAATACCTGAAAAGGACTAAGGATATGTTTCTCGTATATGGAGGTGACAAAGAGCTCACCGTAAAAGGTTACGTTGATGCAAGCTTTGACACTGATCCGGACGATTCTAAATCGCAAACCGGATACGTGTTTACATTAAACGGTGGAGCTGTCAGTTGGTGCAGTTCTAAACAAAGCGTTGTAGCGGGATCTACATGTGAAGCGGAATACATAGCTGCTTCGGAAGCAGCAAATGAAGGAGTCTGGATGAAGGAGTTCATATCCGATCTAGGTGTCATACCTAGTGCATCGGGTCCAATGAAAATCTTTTGTGACAATACTGGTGCAATTGCCTTGGCAAAGGAATCCAGATTTCACAAAAGGACCAAACACATCAAGAGACGCTTCAACTCCATCCGGGATCTAGTCCAGGTGGGAGACATAGAGATTTGCAAGATACATACGGATCTGAATGTTGCAGACCCATTGACTAAGCCTCTTCCACGAGCAAAACATGATCAACACCAAGGCTCCATGGGTGTTAGAATCATTACAGTGTAATCTAGATTATTGACTCTAGTGCAAGTGGGAGACTGAAGGAAATATGCCCTAGAGGCAATAATAAAGTTATTATTTATTTCCTTATAATCATGATAAATGTTTATTATTCATGCTAGAATTGTATTAACCGGAAACATAATACATGTGTGAATACATAGACAAACAGAGTGTCACTAGTATGCCTCTACTTGACTAGCTCGTTAATCAAAGATGGTTATGTTTCCTGACCATGAACAATGAGTTGTTATTTGATTAACGAGGTCACATCATTAGTTGAATGATCTGATTGACATGACCCATTCCATTAGCTTAGCACCTGATCGTTTAGTATGTTGCTATTGCTTTCTTCATGACTTATACATGTTCCTATGACTATGAGATTATGCAACTCCCGTTTACCGGAGGAACACTTTGGGTACTACCAAACGTCACAATGTAACTGGGTGATTATAAAGGAGTACTACAGGTGTCTCCAATGGTCGATGTTGGGTTGGCGTATTTCGAGATTAGGATTTGTCACTCCGATTGTCGGAGAGGTATCTCTGAGCCCTCTCGGTAATACACATCACATAAGCCTTGCAAGCATTACAACTAATATGTTAGTTGTGAGATGATGTATTACGGAACGAGTAAAGAGACTTGCCGGTAACGAGATTGAACTAGGTATTGGATACCGACGATCGAATCTCGGGCAAGTAACATACCGATGACAAAGGGAACAACGTATGTTGTTATGCGGTCTGACCGATAAAGATCTTCGTAGAATATGTAGGAGCCAATATGGGCATCCAGGTCCCGCTATTGGTTATTGACCAGAGATGTGTCTCGGTCATGTCTACATTGTTCTCGAACCCGTAGGGTCCGCACGCTTAAGGTTACGATGACAGTTATATTATGAGTTTACATGTTTTGATGAACCGAAGGAGTTCGGAGTCCCGGATGAGATCGGGGACATGACGAGGAGTCTCGAAATGGTCGAGACGTAAAGATTCATATATTGGATGATATGGTTAGGCCAAGGGGTCAAGCCCATGAGGCTTTAGATCGGTGCAAAAAGGAGTTTTGCGGAGGCCAGGGGGCCAAACGCCGGAGACCCTGGCGTCTGGCCCTGGGCCAGACGCCGAGGCCCATGGCGTCTGGGCCAGACGCCAAGGATTGTGGCGTTTGGTCCTGGAGTCCGAGTGGGACTCTTGCCTTTCGGGCAAAACCGACTTTGAGGAGGCTTTTGCTCCAAGTTTCGACCCCGGGGCTCAACATATAAATAGAGGGGCAGGGCTAGCACCAAAGGGACAAGAAGTTGATCCACGTGATCTATTCCTTAGCCGTGTGCGGTGCCCCCTGCCACCATATACCTCGATAATACTGTAGCGGAGTTTAGGCGAAGCCCTGCTGCTGTAGTTCATCAAGATCGTCACCACGCCGTCGTGCTGACGGAACTCTTCCCCGACACTTTGCTGGATCGGAGTCCGGGGATCGTCATCGAGCTGAACGTGTGGTCGAACTCGGAGGTGCCGTAGTTTCGGTGCTTGATCGGTTGGATCATGAAGACGTACGACTACTTCCTCTACGTCGTGTCATCGCTTCCGCAGTCGGTCTGCGTTGGGTACGTAGACAATACTCTTCCCTCGTTGCTATGCATCACATGATCCTGTGTGTGCGTAGGAAAAATTTTGAAATTACTACGAAACCCATCAGTGGCATCCGAGCCAGGTTATTTATGTTGATGTTATATGCACGAGTAGAACACAAGTGAGTTGTGGACGATACAAGTCATACTGCCTACCAGCATGTCATACTTTGGTTCGGCGGTATTGTTGGACGAGACGTCCCGGACCAACCTTACGCGTACGCTTACGCGAGACCGGTTCCCTCGACGTGCTTTGCACAGAGATGGCTTGCGGGCGACTGCCTCTCCAACTTTAGTTGAACCAAGTATGGCTACGCCCGGTCCTTGCGAAGGTTAAAACGGAGTCTATTTGACAAACTATCGTTGTGGTTTTGATGCGTAGGTGAGATTGGTTCTTACTTAAGCCCGTAGCAGCCACGTAAAACATGCAACAACAAAGTAGAGGACGTCTAACTTGTTTTTGCAGGGCATGTTGTGATGTGATATGGTCAAAGCATGATGCTGAATTTTATTGTATGAGATGATCATGTTTTGTAACCGAGTTATCGGCAACTGGCAGGAGCCATATGGTTGTCGCTTTATTGTATGCAATGCAATCGTGATGTAATGCTTTACTTTACTACTAAACGGTAGTGATAGTCGTGGAAGCATAAGATTGGCGAGACGACCACGATGCTACGATGGAGATCAAGGTGTCGCACCAGTGACGATGGTGATCATGATGGTGCTTCGGAGATGGAGATCACAAAGCACAAGATGATGATGACCATATCATATCACTTATATTGATTGCATGTGATGTTTATCTTTTTATACATCTTATCTTGCTTTGATTGACGGTAGCATTATAAGATGATCTCTCACTAAATTATCAACAAGTGTTCTCCCTGAGTATGCACCGTTGACAAAGTTCGTCGTGCCCAGACACCACGTGATGATCGGGTGTGATAAGCTCTACGTCCATCTACAACAGGTACAAGCCAGTTTTGCACACGCAGAATACTCAGGTTAAACTTGACGAGCCTAGCATATGCAGATATGGCCTCGGAACACGGAGACCGAAAGGTCGAGCATGAATCATATAGTAGATATGATCAACATAATGATGTTCACCGATGAAACTACTCCATCTCACGTGATGATCGGACATGGTTTAGTTGATTTGGATCACGTGATCACTTAGAGGATTAGAGGGATGTCTATCTAAGTGGGAGTTCTTAAGTAATATGATTAAATTGAACTTAAATTGATCATGAACTTAGTCCTGGTAGTATTTTGCAAATCATGTTGTAGATCAATAGCTCGCGTTGTTGCTTCCCTGTGTTTATTTTGATATGTTCCTAGAGAAAATTGTGTTGAAAAATGTTAGTAGCAATGTTGCGGATTTGATCCGTGATCTGAGGTTAAATCCTCATTGCTGCACAGAAGAATTATGTCCTTAATGCACCGCTAGGTGACGGACCTATTGCAGGAGCAAATGCAGACGTTATGAACGTTTGGCTAGCTCAATATGATGACTACTTGATAGTTTAAGTGCACCATGCTTAACGGCTTAGAATC
>NC_057809.1:566721783-566730946 GCF_018294505.1 Triticum aestivum | reverse complement strand
GAATAGAACCTTATATGGTTACACACCCAATGAAAATAGTTTGTTCGATCTCGATCGTAGTGATACACATAATCATAATATTGAAACCAAAAGATGCAAAGTTAATAATGATAAGTGCAACTTGTTTGTAGCACTGCCGTTTAGGTCATATTGGTGTAAAGCGCATGAAGAAACTCCATACTGATGGAATTTTGGAATCACTTGATTATGAATCACTTGATGCTTGCGAACTGTGCCTTTTGGGCAAGATGACTAAAACTCCGTTCTCCGGAACAATGGAACGAGCTACTGACTTATTGGAAATAATACATACCGATGTATGCGATCCAATGAGTGCTGATGCTCGTGGCAAGCATCGTTGTTTTCTGACCTTCACAAGATGATTTGAGCAGATATGGGTATATCTACTTGATGAAACATAAGTCTGAAATAGTTGAAAGGTTCAAAGAATTTCAGAGTGAAGTGGAAAAATCATCGTAACGAGAAAATAAAGTTTCTGTGATCTGATCGCGGAGACAAATATTTGAGTTACGAGTTTGGTCTTCAATTAAAACAATGTGGAATAGTTTCACAGCTCATGCCACCAGGAACACCACATCGTTATGGTGTGTCCGAACGTCGTAACCGCACTTTATTTGATATGGTGCGATCTATGATATCTCTTTACCACTATCGTTTTGGGGTTATGCATTAGAGACAGCTGCATTCACGTTTTAAAATAGGGCACCATCTAAATCCGTTGAGACGACACTGTATGAACTATGGTTTAGCAGTAAACCTAAGCTGTTGTTTCTTAAAGTTTGGGGCTGCGATGCTTATGTGAAAAAGTTTCATCCTGATAAGCTCGAACCCAAATCGGAGAAGTGCGTCTTCATAGAATACCCAAAGGAAATTGTTGGGTACACCTTCTATCACAGATCCGAAGGCAAGACATTCGTTGCTAAAATGGATCCTTTCCAGAGAAGGAGTTTCTCTCAAAAGAAGTGAGTGGGAGGAGAGTAGAACTTGATGAGGTAATTATACCTTCTCCCTTATTGGAAAGTAGTTCATCACAGAAATCAGTTCCAGTGATTCCTACACCAATAAGTGAGGAAGTTAATGATGATGATCATCAAACTTCAGATCAAGTTACTACCAAACCTCGTAGGTCTTCCAGAGTAAGATCCGCACCAGAGTGGTACGGTAATCATGTTCTAGAAGTCATGTTACTAGACCATGATGAACCTACGAACTATGAGGAAGCAATGATGAGCCCAGATTCCACGAAATGGCTTGAGGCCATGAAATCTGAGATATGATCCATGTATGAGAACAAAGTGTAGACTTTGATTGACTTGCCCGATGATCGGTGAGTCATTAAGAATAAATGGATCTTCAAGAGGAAGACGGACGTTGATAGTAGTGTTACTATCTACAAAGCTAGACTTGTCGAAAAAGGTTTTTGACAAAGTTCAAGGTGTTGAATACGATGAGATTTTCTTACTCGTATCGATGCTTAAAAGTCTGTCCGAATCATGTTAGCAATTGCCGCATTTTATGATTATGAAATTTGGCAGATGGATGTCAAAACTGCATTCCTGAATGGATTTCTGGAAGAAGAGTTGTATATGATGCAACCAGAAGGTTTTGTCGATCCAAAGGATGCTAACAAAGTGTGCAAGCTCCAGCGATCCATTTATGGACTGGTGCAAGAATCTCGGAGTTGGAATATACGCTTTGATAAGTTGATCAAAGCATATAGTTTTTGTACAGACTTACGGTGAAGCCTGTATTTACAAGAAAGTGAGTGGGAGCACTACAACATTTCTGATAAGTATATGTGAATGACATATTGTTGATTGGAAATAATGTAGAATTATTCTGCAAAGCATGAAAGGATACTTGAATAAAAGTTTTTCAAAGAAAGACCTTGGTGAAGCTGCTTACACATTGAGCATCAAGATCTATATAGATAGATGAAGACGCTTGATAAGATTTTTCAATGAATACATACCTTGATAAATTTTTGAAATAGTTCAAAATGGAACAGTCAAAGAAGGAGTTCTTGTCTGTGTTGCAAGGTGTGAAGTTGAGTAAGACTCAAAGCCCGACCACGGCAGAAAATAGAAAGAGAATGAAAGTCATTCCCTATGCCTCAGTCATAGGTTCTATAAAGTATGCCATGCTGTATACCAGATCTATTGTATGCCATACCACTGAGTTTGGCAAGGGAGTACAATAGTGATCTAGGAGTAGATCACTTGAGAGCGGTCAAAATTGTCCTTAGTGGAATAAGGATATGTTTCTCGATTATGGAAAAAGGTTCGTCGTAAAGGGTTACGCCGATGCAAGTTTGACACTAATCTAGATGACTCTAAGTCTCGATCTAGATACATATTGAAAGTGGGAGCAATTAGCTAGAGTAGCTCCATGCAGAGCATTGTTGACATAGAAATTTGCAAAATACATAAGGATCTGAATGTGGCAGACCCGTTGACTAAGATTTTCTCACAAGCAAAACATGATCACACCTTAGTACTCCTTGGGTGTTAATCACATAGCGATGTGAACTAGATTACTGAATCTAGTAAACCCTTTGGGTGTTGGTCACATAGCGATGTGGACTATGGGTGTTAATCACATGGTGATGTAAACTATTGCTGTTAAATCACATGGCGATGTGAACTAGATTATTGACTCTAGTGCAAGTGGGAGACTGAAGGAAATATGCCCTAGAGGCAATAATAAAGTTATTATTTATTTCCTTATATCATGATAAATGTTTATTATTCATGCTAGAATTGTATTAACCGGAAACATAATACATGTGTGAATACATAGACAAACAGAGTGTCACTAGTATGCCTCTACTTGACTAGCTCGTTAATCAAAGATGGTTATGTTTCCTGACCATGAACAATGAGTTATTATTTGATTAACGAGGTCACATCATTAGTTGAATGATCTGATTGACATGACCCATTCCATTAGCTTAGCACCTGATCGTTTAGTATGTTGCTATTGCTTTCTTCATGACTTATACATGTTCCTATGACTATGAGATTATGCAACTCCCGTTTACCGGAGGAACACTTTGGGTACTACCAAACGTCACAACGTAATTGGGTGATTATAAAGGAGTACTACAGGTGTCTCCAATGGTCGATGTTGGGTTGGCGTATTTCGAGATTAGGATTTGTCACTCCGATTGTCGGAGAGGTATCTCTGGGCCCTCTCGGTAATGCACATCACATAAGCCTTGCAAGCACTGCAACTAATATGTTAGTTGTGAGATGATGTATTACGTAACGAGTAAAGAGACTTGCCGGTAACGAGATTGAACTAGGTATTGGATACCGACGATCGAATCTCGGGCAAGTAACATACCGATGACAAAGGGAACAACGTATGTTGTTATGCAGTCTGACTGATAAAGATCTTCGTAGAATATGTAGGAGCCAATATGGGCATCCAGGTCCCGCTATTGGTTATTGACCGGAGACGTGTCTCGGTCATGTCTACATTGTTCTCGAACCCGTAGGGTCCGCACGCTTAAGCTTACGATGACAGTTATATTATGAGTTTACATGTTTTGATGAACCGAAGGAGTTCGGAGTCCCGGATGAGATCGGGGACATGACGAGGAGTCTCGAAATGGTCGAGACGTAAAGATTCATATATTGGATGATATGGTTAGGCCAAGGGGTCAAACCCATGAGGCTTTAGATCGGTGCAAAAAGGAGTTTTGCGGAGGCCAGGGGGCCAAACGCCGGAGACCCTGGCGTCTGGCCCTGGGCCAGACGCCGAGGCCCATGGCGTCTGGGCCAGACGCCAAGGATTGTGGCGTTTGGTCCGGGAGTCCGAGTGGGACTCTTGCCTTTCGGGCAAAACCGACTTTGAGGAGGCTTTTACTCCAAGTTTCGACCCCGGGGCTCAACATATAAATAGAGGGGCAGGGCTAGCACCAAAGAGACAAGAAGTTGAACCACGTGATCTATTCCTTAGCCGTGTGCGGTGCCCCCTGCCACCATATACCTCGATAATACTGTAGCGGAGTTTAGGCGAAGCCCTGCTGCTGTAGTTCATCAAGATCGTCACCACGCCGTCGTGCTGACGGAACTCTTCCTCGACACTTTGCTGGATCGGAGTCCGGGGATCGTCATCGAGCTGAACGTGTGCTCGAACTCGGAGGTGCCATAGTTTCGGTGCTTGATCGGTTGGATCGTGAAGACGTACGACTACTTCCTCTACGTCGTGTCATCGCTTCCACAGTCAGTCTGCGTTGGGTACGTAGACAACACTCTCCCCTCGTTGCTATGCATCACATGATCTTGCGTGTGCGTAGGAATTTTTTTTTGAAATTACTACGAAACCCAACAGTGGCATCCGAGCCTAGGTTACTTATGTTGATGTTATATGCACGAGTAGAACACAAGTGAGTTGTGGACGATACAAGTCATACTGCCTACCAGCATGTCATACTTTGGTTCGGCGGTATTGTTGGACGAGACGACCCGGACCAACCTTACGCGTACGCTTACGCGAGATCGGTTCTCTCGACGTGCTTTGCACAGAGATGGCTTGCGGGCGACTGTCTCTCCAACTTTAGTTGAACCAAGTATGGCTACGCCCGGTCCTTGCGAAGGTTAAAATGGAGTCTATTTGACAAACTATCGTTGTGGTTTTGATGCGTAGGTGAGATTGGTTCTTACTTAAGCCCGTAGCAGCCACGTAAAACATGCAACAACAAAGTAGAGGACGTCTAACTTGTTTTTGCAGGGCATGTTGTGATGTGATATGGTCAAAGCATGATGCTGAATTTTATTGTATGAGATGATCATGTTTTGTAACCGAGTTATCGGCAACTGGCAGGAGCCATATGGTTGTCGCTTTATTGTATGCAATGCAATCGCGATGTAATGCTTTACTTTATTACTAAACGGTAGTGATAGTCGTGGAAGCATAAGATTGGCGAGACGACAACGATGCTACGATGGAGATCAAGGTGTCGCGCCGGTGACGATGGTGATCATGACAGTGCTTCGGAGATGGAGATCACAAAGCACAAGATGATGATGACCATATCATATCACTTATATTGATTGCATGTGATGTTTATCTTTTTATGCATCTTATCTTGCTTTGATTGACGGTAGCATTATAAGATGATCTCTCACTAAATTATCAAGAAGTGTTCTCCCTGAGTATGCACCGTTGCCAAAGTTCGTCGTGCCCAGACACCACGTGATGATCGGGTGTGATAAGCTCTACGTCCATCTACAACGGGTGCAAGCCAGTTTTTGCACACGCAGAATACTCAGGTTAAACTTGACGAGCCTAGCATATGCAGATATGGCCTCGGAACACGGAGACCGAAAGGTCGAGCGTGAATCATATAGTAGATATGATCAACATAATGATGTTCACCGATGAAACTACTCCATCTCACGTGATGATCGGACATGGTTTAGTTGATTTGGATCACGTGATCACTTAGAGGATTAGAGGGATGTCTATCTAAGTGGGAGTTCTTAAGTAATATGATTAAATTGAACTTAAATTTATCATGAACTTAGTCCTGGTAGTATTTTGCAAATCATGTTGTAGATCAATAGCTCGCGTTGTTGCTTCCCTGTGTTTATTTTGATATGTTCCTAGAGAAAATTGTGTTGAAAAATGTTAGTAGCAATGTTGCGGATTTGATCCGTGATCTGAGGTTAAATCCTCATTGCTGCACAGAAGAATTATGTCTTTGATGCACCGCTAGGCGACAGACCTATTGCAGGAGCAGATTCAGACGTTATGAACGTTTGGCTAGCTCAATATGATGACTACTTGATAGTTTAAGTGCACCATGCTTAAACGGCTTAGAATCGGGACTTCAAAGACGTTTTGAACGTCATGGACCATATGAGATGTTCCAGGAGTTGAAGTTAATATTTCAAGCAAATACCCGAGTTGAGGGATATGAAATCTCCAACAAGTTCTATAGCTAAAAGATGGAGGAGAATCGCTCAACTAGTGAGCATGTGCTCAGATTGTCTGGGTACTACAATCGCTTGAATCAAGTGGGAGTTAATCTTCCAGATAAGATAGTGATTGACAGAATTCTCTAGTCACCATCACCAAGTTAGTAGAACTTCGTGATGAACTATAATAAGCAAAGGGATAACGAAAACAACTCCCAAGCTCTTCGTGATGCTGAAATCAACGAAGGTAGAAATCAAGAAAAACATCAAGTGTTGATGGTTGACAAGATCACTAGTTTCAAGAAAAGGGCAGAGGGAAGAAGGGGAACTTCAAGAAGAACAGCAAGCAAGTTGCTGCTCAAGTGAAGAAGCCCAAGTCTGGTCCTAAGCCTGAGACTAAGTGCTTCTACTGCAAAGGGACTAGTCACTGGAAGTGGATCTACCCCAAGTGATTGGCGGAGAAGAAGGATGGCAAAGTGAACATAAGTATATTTGATATACATGTTATTGATGTGTACTTTACTAGTGTTTATAGCAACCCCTCAGTATTTGATACTAGTTAAGTTGCTAAGATTAGTAACTCGAAACGGGAGTTGCAGAATAAACAAAGACTAGTTAAGGGTGAAGTGACGATGTGTGTTGGAAGTGGTTCCAAGATTTATATGATCATCGTCACACACTCCCTATACTTTCAGGATTAGTGTTGAACCTAAATAAGTGTTATTTGGTGTTTGCGTTGAGCATGAATATGATTTGATCATGTTTATTGTAATACGATTATTCATTTAAGTAAAGAGAATAAATTGTTGTTCTGTTTACATGAATAGAACCTTATATGGTTACACACCCAATGAAAATAGTTTGTTGGATCTCGATCGTAGTGATACACATATTCATAATATTGAAACCAAAAGATGCAAAGTTAATAATGATAGTGCAACTTATTTGTGGCACTGCCGTTTAGGTCATATTGGTGTAAAGCGCATGAGAAACTCCATGCTGATGGGATTTTGGAATCACTTGATTATGAATCACTTGATGCTTGCGAACCATGCCTTTTGGGCAAGATGACTAAAACGCCGTTCTCCGGAACAATGAAGTAAGCAAAAGATTTATTGGAGATCATACATACTGATGTATGTGGTCCGGTGAATATTAAGGCTTGCAGCAGGTATCATTATTTTCTGACCTTCACAAATGATTTGAGCAGATATGGGGATATCCACTTGATGAAACATAAGTCTGAAACATTTGAACAGTTCAAAGAATTTCAGAGTGAAGTGGAAAATCATCGTGACAAGAAAATAAAAGTTTCTACGATATGATCGCAGAGGTAAAATATTTGAGTTACGAGTTTGGTCTTCAATTAAAACAATGTGGAATAGTTTCACAAACTCATGCCACATGGAACACCACAGCATAATGGTGTGTCCGAACGTCATAACGGTACTTTATTAGATATGGTGCGATCTATGATGTCTCTTACCGATCTACCACTATCATTTTGGAGTTATAGCTGCATTCACGTTAAATAGGGCACTATCTAAATCCGTTGAGACGACACCGTGTGAACTATGGTTTGGCAAGAAACCTAAGCTGTCGTTTCTTAAATTTGGGGTTGCGATGCTTATATGAAAAAGTTTCATCCTGATAAGCTCAAACTCAAATCGGAGAAGTGCGTCTTCATAGGATATCCAAAGGAAACTATTGGATACACCTTCTATCACAGATCCGAAGGCAAGACTTTTGTTGCTAAATTCGGAAACTTTCTTGAGAAGGAGTTTCTCTCGAAAGAAGTGAGTGGGAGGAAAGTAGAACTTGACGAGGTAACTGTACCTGCTCCCTTATTGGAAAGTAGTACATCACAGAAAACTGTTTCTGCGACACTTACACCAATAAGTGAGGAAGTTAATGATAATGATCATGAAACTTCAGAACAAGATACTACTGAACCTCGTAGATCAACCAGAGTAAGATCCGCACCAGAGTGGTACGGTAATCCTGTTCTGGAAGTCATGCTACTAGATCATGATGAACCTACGAACTATGAAGAAGCGATGGTGAGCCCAGATTCCGCAAAGTGGCTTGAAGCCATGAAATCTGAGATGGGATCCATGTATGAGAACAAAGTATGGACTTTGGTTGACTTGCCCGATGATCGGCAAGCAATTGAGAATAAATGGATTTTTAAGAAGAAGACTGACGCTGATGGTAATGTTACTGTCTACAAAGCTCGACTTGTCGCAAAAGGTTTTCGGCAAGTTCAAGGGATTGACTACGATGAGACCTTCTCACCCGTAGCGATGCTTAAGTCCGTCCGAATCATGTTAGCAATTGCCGCATTTTATGATTATGAAATTTGGCAAATGGATGTCAAAACTGCATTCCTGAATGGATTTCTGGAAGAAGAGTTGTATATGATGCAACCAGAAGGTTTTGTCGATCCAAAGGGAGCTAACAAAGTGTGCAAGCTCCAGCGATCCATTTATGGACTGGTGCAAGAATCTCGGAGTTGGAATATACGCTTTGATAAGTTGATCAAAGCATATAGTTTTTGTACAGACTTACGGTGAAGCCTGTATTTACAAGAAAGTGAGTGGGAGCACTACAACATTTCTGATAAGTATATGTGAATGACATATTGTTGATCGGAAATAATGTAGAATTATTCTGCAAAGCATGAAAGGATACTTGAATAAAAGTTTTTCAAAGAAAGACCTTGGTGAAGCTGCTTACACATTGAGCATCAAGATCTATATAGATAGATGAAGACGCTTGATAAGATTTTTCAATGAATACATACCTTGATAAATTTTTGAAATAGTTCAAAATGGAACAGTCAAAGAAGGAGTTCTTGCATGTGTTGCAAGGTGCGAAGTTGAGTAAGACTCAAAGCCCGACCACGGCAGAAAATAGAAAGAGAATGAAAGTCATTCCCTATGCCTCAGTCATAGGTTCTATAAAGTATGCCATGCTGTATACCAGATCTATTGTATGCCATACCACTGAGTTTGGCAAGGGAGTACAATAGTGATCTAGGAGTAGATCACTGGAGAGCGGTCAAAATTGTCCTTAGTGGAATAAGGATATGTTTCTCGATTATGGAAAAAGGTTCGTCGTAAAGGGTTACGCCGATGCAAGTTTGACACTAATCTAGATGACTCTAAGTCTCGATCTAGATACATATTGAAAGTGGGAGCAATTAGCTAGAGTAG
>NC_057809.1:566716032-566720647 GCF_018294505.1 Triticum aestivum | reverse complement strand
TTAATGACTCACCGATCATCGGGCAAGTCAATCAAAGTCTACACTTTGTTCTCATACATGGATCATATCTCAGATTTCATGGCCTCAAGCCATTTCGTGGAATCTGGGCTCATCATTGCTTCCTCATAGTTCGTAGGTTCATCATGGTCTAGTAACATGACTTCCAGAACATGATTACCGTACCACTCTGGTGCGGATCTTACTCTGGAAGACCTACGAGGTTTGGTAGTAACTTGATCTGAAGTTTGATGATCATCATCATTAACTTCCTCACTTATTGGTGTAGGAATCACTGGAACTGATTTCTGTGATGAACTACTTTCCAATAAGGGAGAAGTTATAATTACCTCATCAAGTTCTACTCTCCTCCCACTCACTTCTTTCGAGAGAAACTCCTTCTCTGGAAAGGATCCATTTTAGCAACGAATGTCTTGCCTTCGGATCTGTGATAGAAGGTGTACCCAACAATTTCGTTTGGGTATTCTATGAAGACGCACTTCTCCGATTTGGGTTCGAGCTTATCAGGATGAAACTTTTTCACATAAGCATCGCAGCCCCAAACTTTAAGAAACAACAGCTTAGGTTTACTGCTAAACCATAGTTCATACAGTGTCGTCTCAACGGATTTAGATGGTGCCCTATTTTAAAACGTGAATGCAGCTGTCTCTAATGCATAACCCCAAAACGATAGTGGTAAAGAGATATCATAGATCGCACCATATCAAATAAAGTGCGGTTACGACGTTCGGACACACCATAACGATGTGGTGTTCCTGGTGGCATGAGCTGTGAAACTATTCCACATTGTTTTAATTGAAGACCAAACTCGTAACTCAAATATTTGTCTCCGCGATCAGATCGCAGAAACTTTATTTTCTCGTTACGATGATTTTTCCACTTCACTCTGAAATTCTTTGAACCTTTCAACTATTTCAGACTTATGTTTCATCAAGTAGATATACCCATATCTGCTCAAATCATCTTGTGAAGGTCAGAAAACAACGATGCTTTCCACGAGCATCAGCACTCATTGGATCGCATACATCGGTATGTATTATTTCCAATAAGTCAGTAGCTCGTTCCATTGTTCCGGAGAACGGAGTTTTAGTCATCTTGCCCAAAAGGCACAGTTCGCAAGCATCAAGTGATTCCAAAATTCCATCAGTATGGAGTTTCTTCATGCGCTTTACACCAATATGACCTAAACGGCAGTGCTACAAACAAGTTGCACTTATCATTATTAACTTTGCATCTTTTGGTTTCAATATTATGATTATGTGTATCACTACGATCGAGATCCAACAAACTATTTTCATTGGGTGTGTAACCATATAAGGTTCTATTCATGTAAACAGAACAACAATTTATTCTCTTACTTGAATGAATAATCGTATTACAATAAACATGATCAAATCATATTCATGCTCAACGCAAACACCAAATAACACTTATTTAGGTTCAACACTAATCCCGAAAGTATAGGGAGTGTGTGACGATGATCATATAAATCTTGGAACCACTTCCAACACACATCGTCACTTCACCCTTAACTAGTCTCTGTTTATTCTGCAACTCCCGTTTCGAGTTACTAATCTTAGCAACTGAACTAGTATCAAATACTGAGGGTTTGCGATAAACACTAGTAAAGTACACATCAATAACATGTATATCAAATATACTTATGTTCACTTTGCCATCCTTCTTATCCGCCAATCACTTGGGGTAGATCCGCCTCCAGCGACCAGTCCCTTTGCAGTAGAAACACTTAGTCTCAGGCTTAGGATCAGACTTGGGCTTCTTCACTTGAGCAACAACTTGCTTGCTGTTCTTCTTGAAGTTCCCCTTCTTCCTTCTGCCCCTTTTCTTGAAACTAGTGGTCTTGTCTACCATCAACACTTGATGTTTTTCTCGATTTCTACCTTCGTCAATTTCCGCATTACCAAGAGCTTGGGAATCGTTTCCGTTATCCCTTGCATGTCATAGTTCATCACGAAGTTCTACTAACTTGGTGATGGTGACTAGAGAATTCTGTCAATCACTATCTTATCTGGAAGATTAACTCCCACTTGATTCAAGCGATTGTAGTACTCAGACAATCTGAGCACATGCTCACTAGTTGAGCGATTCTCCTCCATCTTTTAGCTATAGAACTTGTTGGAGACTTCATATCTCTCAACTCGGGTATTTGCTTGAAATATTTGCTTCAACTCCTGGAACATCTCATATGGTCCATGACATTCAAAACGTCTTTGAAGTCCCGATTCTAAGCCGTTAAGCATGGTGCACTTAAACTATTAAGTAGTCATCATATTGATCTAGCCAAACGTTCATAACGTCTGCATTTGCTCCTGCAATAGGTCCGTCACCTAGCGGTGCATTAAGGACATAATTCTTCTGTGCAGCAATGAGGATTTAACCTCAGATCACGGATCAAATCCGCAACATTGCTACTAACATTTTTCAACACAATTTTCTCTAGGAACATATCAAAATAAACACAGGGAAGCAACAACGCGAGCTATTGATCTACAACATGATTTGGAAAATACTACCAGGACTAAGTTCATGATCAATTTAAGTTCAATTTAATCATATTACTTAAGAACTCCCACTTAGATAGACATCCCTCTAATCCTCTAAGTGATCACGTGATCCAAATCAACTAAACCATGTCCGATCATCACGTGAGATGGAGTAGTTTCATCGGTGAACATCATTATGTTGATCATATCTACTATATGATTCACACTCGACCTTTCGGTCTCCATGTTCCGAGGCCATATCTGCATATGCTAGGCTCGTCAAGTTTAACCTGAGTATTCTGCGTGTGCAAAACTGGCTTGTACCTGTTGTAGATGGACGTAGAGCTTATCACACCCAATCATCACGTGGTGTCTGGGCACGACGAACTTTGGCAACGGTGCATACTCAGGGAGAACACTTCTTGATAATTTAGTGAGAGATCATCTTATAATGCTACCGTCAATCAAAGCAAGATAAGATGTATAAAAAGATAAACATCACATGCAATCAATATAAGTGATATGATATGGTCATCATCATCTTGTGCTTTGTGATCTCCATCTCCGAAGCACCGTCATGATCACCATCATCACCGGTGCGACACCTTGATCTCCATTGTAGCATCGTGGTCGTCTCGCCAATCTTACGCTTCCACGACTATCACTACCGTTTAGTAATAAAGTAAAGCATTACATCGCGATTGCATTGCATACAATAAAGCGACAACCATATGGCTCCTGCCAGTTGCCGATAACTCGGTTACAAAACATGATCATCTCATACAATAAAATTCAGCATCATGCTTTGACCATATCACATCACAACATGCCCTGCAAAAACAAGTTAGACGTCCTCTACTTTGTTGTTGCATGTTTTACGTGGCTGCTACGGGCTTAAGTAAGAACCAATCTCACCTAGGCATCAAAACCACAACGATAGTTTGTCAAATAGACTCCGTTTTAACCTTCGCAAGGACCGGGCATAGCCATACTTGGTTCAACTAAAGTTGGAGAGGCAGTCGCCCGCAAGCCATCTCTGTGCAAAGCACGTCGAGGGAACCGGTCTCGCGTAAGCGTACGCGTAAGGTTGGTCCGGGTCGTCTCGTCCAACAATACCGCCGAACCAAAGTATGACATGCTGGTAGGCAGTATGACTTGTATCGTCCAAAACTCACTTGTGTTCTACTCGTGCATATAACATCAACATAAATAACCTGGCTCGGATGCCACTGATGGGTTTCGTAGTAATTTCAAAAAAATTCCTACGCACACACAGGATCATGTGATGCATAGCAACGAGGGAAGAGTATTGTCTACGTACCCAACGCAGACCGACTGCGGAAGCGAGGACACGACGTAGAGGAAGTAGTCGTACGTCTTCATGATCCAACCGATCAAGCACCGAAACTACGGCACCTCCGAGTTCGAGCACACGTTCAGCTCGATGACGATCCCCGGACTCC
This sequence comes from Triticum aestivum, assembly GCF_018294505.1. Lineage (NCBI taxonomy): Eukaryota > Viridiplantae > Streptophyta > Magnoliopsida > Poales > Poaceae > Triticum > Triticum aestivum. The sequence continues at coordinate 566,716,662 of NC_057809.1, read as the reverse complement.
AATCCAGCAAAGTGTCGGGGAAGAGTTCCGTCAGCACGACGGCGTGGTGACGATCTTGATGAACTACAGCAGCAGGGCTTCGCCTAAACTCCGCTACAGTATTATCGAGGTATATGGTGGCAGGGGGCACCGCACACGGCTAAGGAATAGATCACGTGGATCAACTTCTTGTCCCTTTGGTGCTAGCCCTACCCCTCTATTTATATGTTGAGCCCCGGGGTCGAAACTTGGAGCAAAAGCCTCCTCAAAGTCGGTTTTGCCCGAAAGGCAAGAGTCCCACTCGGACTCCAGGACCAAACGCCACAATCCTTGGCGTCTGGCCCAGACGCCATGGGCCTCGGCGTCTGGCCCAGGGCCAGACGCCAGGGTCTCCGGCGTTTGGCCCCCTGGCCTCCGCAAAACTCCTTTTTGCACCGATCTAAAGCCTCATGGGCTTGACCCCTTGGCCTAACCATATCATCCAATATATGAATCTTTACGTCTCGACCATTTCGAGACTCCTCGTCATGTCCCCGATCTCATCCGGGACTCCGAACTCCTTCGGTTCATCAAAACATGTAAACTCATAATATAACTGTCATCGTAACCTTAAGCGTGCGGACCCTACGGGTTCGAGAACAATGTAGACAT
>NC_057809.1:566692501-566715451 GCF_018294505.1 Triticum aestivum | reverse complement strand
CGAGACACGTCTCTGGTCAATAACCAATAGCGGGACCTGGATGCCCATATTGGCTCCTTCATATTCTACGAAGATCTTTATCGGTCAGTACGCCTCTAGGAGAATAAAGTAAAGCATTGTTCCCGCTATTGGTTATTGACCAGAGACGTGCCTCGGTCATGTCTACATTGTTCTCGAACCCGTAGGGTCCGCACGCTTAAGGTTACGATGATAGTTATATTATGAGTTTACATGTTTTGATGTACCGAAGGAGTTCGGAGTCCCGGATGAGATCGGGGACATGACGAGGAGTCTCGAAATGGTCGAGACGTAAAGATTCATATATTGGATGATATGGTTAGGCCAAGGGGTCAAGCCCATGAGGCTTTAGGTCGGTGCAAAAGGAGTTTTGCGGAGGCCAGGTGGCCAAACGCCGGAGAGCCTGGCGTCTGGCCCTGGGACAGACGCCGAGGCCCATGGCGTCTGGGCCAGACGCCAAGGATTGTGGCGTTTGGTCCTGGAGTCCGAGTGGGACTCTTGCCTTTCGGGCAAAACCGACTTTGAGGAGGCTTTTGCTCCAAGTTTCGACCCCAGGGCTCAACATATAAATAGAGGGGCAGGGCTAGCACCAAAGGGACAACAAGTTGATCCACGTGATCTATTCCTTAGCCGTGTGCGGTGCCCCCTGCCACCATATACCTCGATAATACTGTAGCGGAGTTTAGGCGAAGCCCTGCTGCTGTAGTTCATCAAGATCGTCACCACGCCGTCGTGCTGACGGAACTCTTCCCCGACACTTTGCTGGATTGGAGTCCGGGGATCGTCATCGAGCTGAACGTGTGCTCGAACTCGGAGGTGCCGTAGTTTCGGTGCTTGATCGGTTGGATCGTGAAGACGTACGACTCCTTCCTCTACGTCGTGTCATCGCTTCCGCAGTCGGTCTGCGTTGGGTACGTAGACAACACTCTCCCCTCGTTGCTATGCATCACATGATCCTGTGTGTGCGTAGGAAATTTTTTGAAATTATTACGAAACCCAACAGTGGCATCCGAGCCAGGTTATTTATGTTGATGTTATATGCACGAGTAGAACACAAGTGAGTTGTGGACGATACAAGTCATACTGCCTACCAGCATGTCATACTTTGGTTCGGCGGTATTGTTGGACGAGACGACCCGGACCAACCTTACACGTACGCTTACGCGAGACCGGTTCCCTCGACGTGCTTTGCACAGAGATGGCTTGCGGGCGACTGTCTCTCCAACTTTAGTTGAACCAAGTATGGCTACGCCCGGTCCTTGCGAAGGTTAAAACGGAGTCTATTTGACAAACTATCGTTGTGGTTTTGATGCGTAGGTGAGATTGGTTCTTACTTAAAGCCCGTAGCAGCCACGTAAAACATGCAACAACAAAGTAGAGGACGTCTAACTTGTTTTTGCAGGGCATGTTGTGATGTGATATGGTCAAAGCATGATGCTGAATTTTATTGTATGAGATGGTCATGTTTTGTAACCGAGTTATCGGCAACTGGCAGGAGCCATATGGTTGTCGCTTTATTGTATGCAATGCAATCGCGATGTAATGCTTTACTTTATTACTAAACGGTAGTGATAGTCGTGGAAGCATAAGATTGGCGAGACGACAACGATGCTACGATGGAGATCAAGGTGTCGCGCCGGTGACGATGGTGATCATGACGGTGCTTCGGAGATGGAGATCACAAAGCACAAGATGATGATGACCATATCATATCACTTATATTGATTGCATGTGATGTTTATCTTTTTATGCATCTTATCTTGCTTTGATTGATGGTAGCATTATAAGATGATCTCTCACTAAATTATCAAGAAGTGTTCTCCCTGAGTATGCACCGTTGCCAAAGTTCGTCGTGCCCAGACACCACGTGATGATCGGGTGTGATAAGCTCTACGTCCATCTACAACGGGTGCAAGCCAGTTTTGCACACGCGGAATACTCAGGTTAAACTTGACGAGCCTAGCATATGCAGATATGGCCTCGGAACACGGAGACCGAAAGGTCGAGCGTGAATCATATAGTAGATATGATCAACATAACGATGTTCACCGATGAAACTACTCCATCTCACGTGATGATCGGTCATGGTTTAGTTGATTTGGATCACGTAATCACTTAGAGGATTAGAGGGATGTCTATCTAAGTGGGAGTTCTTAAATAATATGATTAAATTGAACTTAAATTTATCATGAACTTAGTCCTGATAGTATTTTGCAAATCATGTTGTAGATCAATAGCTCACGTTGTTGTTCCCTGTGTTTATTTTGATATGTTCCTAGAGAAAATTGTGTTGAAAAATGTTAGTAGCAACGTCGCGGATTTGATCCGTGATCTGAAGTTAAATCCTCATTGTTGCACAGAAGAATTATGTCCTTAATGCACCGCTAGGTGACGGACCTATTGCAGGAGCAAATGCAGACGTTATGAACGTTTGGCTAGCTCAATATGATGACTACTTAATAGTTTAAGTGCACCATGCTTAACGGCTTAGAATCGGGACTTCAAAGACGTTTTGAATGTCATGGACCATATGAGATGTTCCAGGAGTTGAAGCTAATATTTCAAGCAAATACCCGAGTTGAGAGATATGAAGTCTCCAACAAGTTCTATAGCTAAAAGATGGAGGAGAATCGCTCAACTAGTGAGCATGTGCTCAGATTGTCTGAGTACTACAATCGCTTGAATCAAGTGGGAGTTAATCTTCCAGATAAGATAGTGATTGACAGAATTCTCTAGTCACCATCACCAAGTTAGTAGAACTTCGTGATGAACTATGATATGCTAGGGATAACGGAAACGATTCCCAAGCTCTTCGTAATGCGGAAATTGACGAAGGTAGAAATCGAGAAAAACATCAAGTATTGATGGTAGACAAGACCACTAGTTTCAAGAAAAGGGCAGAGGCAAGAAGGGGGACTTCAAGAAGAACAGCAAGCAAGTTGCTGCTCAAGTGAAGAAGCCCAAGTCTGGTCCTAAGCCTGAGACTAAGTGTTTCTACTGCAAAGGGACTGGTCACTGGAAGCGGAACTACCCCAAGTGATTGGCAGATAATAAGGATGGCAAAGTGAACATAAGTATATTTGATATACATGTTATTGATGTGTACTTTACTAGTGTTTATAGCAACCCCTCAGTATTTGATACTAGTTCAGTTGCTAAGATTAGTAACTCGAAACGGGAGTTGCAGAATAAACAGAGACTAGTTAAGGGTGAAGTGACGATGTGTGTTGGAAGTGGTTCCAAGATTGATATGATCATCATCGCACACTCCCTATACTTTCAGGATTAGTGTTGAACCTGAATAAGTGTTATTTGGTGTTTGCGTTGAGCATGAATATGATTTGATCATGTTTATTGTAATACGGTTATTCATTTAAGTAAGAGAATAAATTGTTGTTCTGTTTACATGAATAAAACCTTATATGGTTACACACCCAATGAAAATAGTTCATTGGATCTCGATCGTGGTGATACACATAATCATAATTTTGAAACCAAAAGATGCAAAGTTAATAATGATAGTGCAACTTATTTGTAGCACTGCCGTTTAGGTCATATTGGTGTAAAGCGCATGAGAAACTCCATGCTGATGGGATTTTGGAATCACTTGATTATGGATCACTTGATGCTTGCGAACCATGCCTTTTGTGCAAGATGACTAAAACGCCGTTCTCCGGAACAATGAAGTAAGCAACAGATTTATTGGAGATCATACATACTGATGTATGTGGTCCGGTGAATATTAAGGCTTGCAGCAGGTATCATTATTTTCTGACCTTCACAGATGATTTGAGCAGATATGGGGATATCCACTTGATGAAACATAAGTCTGAAACATTTGAACAGTTCAAAGAATTTCAGAGTGAAGTGGAAAATCATCGTGACAAGAAAATAAAAGTTTCTACGATATGATCGCAGAGGTAAAATATTTGAGTTACGAGTTTGGTCTTCAATTAAAACAATGTGGAATAATTTCACAAACTCATGCCACATGGAACACCACACCATAATGGTGTGTCCGAACGTCATAACGGTACTTTATTAGATATGGTGCGATCTATGATGTCTCTTACCGATCTACCACTATCATTTTGGATTTATAGCTGCATTCACGTTAAATAGGGCACTATCTAAATCCGTTGAGACGACACCGTGTGAACTATGGTTTGGCAAGAAACCTAAGCTGTCGTTTCTTAAATTTGGGGTTGCGATGCTTATATGAAAAAGTTTCATCCTGATAAGCTCAAACTCAAATCGGAGAAGTGCGTCTTCATAGGATATCCAAAGGAAACTATTGGATACACCTTCTATCACAAATCCGAAGGCAAGACTTTTGTTGCTAAATTCGGAAACTTTCTTGAGAAGGAGTTTCTCTCGAAAGAAGTGAGTGGGAGGAAAGTAGAACTTGACGAGGTAACTGTACCTGCTCCCTTATTGGAAAGTAGTACATCACAGAAAACTGTTTCTGCGACACTTACACCAATAAGTGAGGAAGTTAATGATAATGATCATGAAACTTCAGAACAAGATACTACTGAACCTCGTAGATCAACCAGAGTAAGATCCGCTCCAGAGTGGTACGATAATCCTTTTCTGGAAGTCATGTTACTAGACCGTGATGAACCTACGAACTATGAGGAAGCAATGATGAGCCCAGATTCCACGAAATGGCTTGAGGCCATGAAATCTGAGATATGATCCATGTATGAGAACAAAGTGTAGACTTTGATTGACTTGCCCGATGATCGGTGAGTCATTAAGAATAAATGGATCTTCAAGAGGAAGACGGACGTTGATAGTAGTGTTACTATCTACAAAGCTAGACTTGTCGAAAAAGGTTTTTGACAAAGTTCAAGGTGTTGAATACGATGAGATTTTCTTACTCGTATCGATGCTTAAAAGTCTGTCCGAATCATGTTAGCAATTGCCGCATTTTATGATTATGAAATTTGGCAGATGGATGTCAAAACTGCATTCCTGAATGGATTTCTGGAAGAAGAGTTGTATATGATGCAACCGGAAGGTTTTGTCGATCCAAAGGGAGCTAACAAAGTGTGCAAGCTCCAGCGATCCATTTATGGACTGGTGAAGAATCTCGGAGTTGGAATATACGCTTTGATAAGTTCATCAAAGCATATAGTTTTGTACAGACTTACGGTGAAGCCTGTATTTACAAGAAAGTGAGTGGGAGCACTACAACATTTCTGATAAGTATATGTGAATGACATATTGTTGATCGGAAATAATGTAGAATTATTCTGCAAAGCATGAAAGGATACTTGAATAAGAGTTTTTCAAAGAAAGACCTCGGTGAAGCTACTTACACATTGAGCATCAAGATCTATATAGATAGATCAAGACGCTTGATAAGATTTTTCAATGAATACATACCTTGATGAATTTTTGAAATAGTTCAAAATGGAACAGTCAAAGAAGGAGTTCTTGCCTGTGTTGCAAGGTGTGAAATTGAGTAAGACTCAAGACCCGACCATGGCAGAAAATAGAAAGAGAATGAAAAGTCGTTCCCTATGCCTCAGTCATAGGTTCTATAAAGTATGCTATGTTGTAAACCAGACCTATTGTATACCTTGCTCTGAATTTGGCAAGGGAGTACAATAGTGATCTAGGAGTAGATCACTGGACATTGGTCAAGAATATCCTTAGTAAGGACTAAGGAGATGTTTCTCGATTATGGAGGTGATAAAAGAGTTTGTTGTAAAAGTTACATCAGTGCAAACTTTTACACTGATCCAGATGACTCTAAGTCTCAATCTGGATACATATTGAAAGTGGGAGCGATTAACTAGAGTAGCTCCGTACAGAGCATTGTAGACATAGAATATTTGCAAAATACATACGGCTCTGAATGTGACAGACCCGTTGACTAAGCTTCTCTCACGAGCAAAACATGATCACACCTTAGTACTCTTTGGATATTAATCACATAGCGATGTGAACTAGATTATTGACTCTAGTAAACCCTTTGGGTGTTGGTCACATGATGATGTGAACTATGGGTGTTAATCATATACAGATATGAATATTGGTGTTAAATCACATGACGATGTGAACTAGATTATTGACTCTAGTGCAAGTGGGAGACTGAAGGAAATATGCCCTAGAGGCAATAATAAAGTTATTATTTATTTCCTTATAATCATGATAAATGTTTATTATTCATGCTAGAATTGTATTTACCGGAAACATAATACATGTGTGAATACATAGACAAACATAGTGTCACTAGTATGCCTCTACTTGACTAGCTCGTTAATCAAACATGGTTATGTTTCCTAACCATGAACAATGAGTTGTTATTTGATTAACGAGGTCACATCATTAGTAGAATGATCTGATTGACATGACCCATTCCATTAGCTTAGCACCTGATCGTCTAGTATGTTGCTATTGCTTTCTTCATGACTTATACATGTTCCTATGACTATGAGATTATGCAACTCCCGTTTGCCGGAGGAACACTTTGGGTGCTACCAAACGTCACAACGTAACTGGGTGATTATAAAGGAGCATTACAGGTGTCTCCAAAGGTAGATGTTGGGTTGGCGTATTTCGAGATTAGGATTTGTCACTCCGATTGTCGGAGAGGTATCTCTGGGCCCTCTCGGTAATACACATCACATAAGCCTTGCAAGCACTGCAACTAATATGTTAGTTGTGAGATGATGTATTACGGAACGAGTAAAGAGACTTGCCAATAACGAGATTGAACTAGGTATTGGATACCGACGATCGAATCTCGGGCAAGTAACATACCGATGACAAAGGGAACAACGTATGTTGTTATGCGGTCTGACCGATAAAGATCTTCGTAGAATATGTAGGAGCCAATATGGGCATCCAGGTCCCGCTATTGGTTATTGATCGGAGACGTGTCTCGGTCATGTCTACATTGTTCTCGAACCCGTAGGGTCCGCATGCTTAAGGTTACGATGACAGTTATATTATGAGTTTACATGTTTTGATGTACCGAAGGAGTTCGGAGTCCCGGATGAGATCGGGGACATGACGAGGAGTCTCGAAATGGTCGAGACGTAAAGATTCATATATTGGATGATATGGTTAGGCCAAGGGGTCAAGCCCATGAGGCTTTAGGTCGGTGCAAAAGGAGTTTTGCGGAGGCCAGGTGGCCAAACGCGGGAGACCCTGGCGTCTGGCCCTGGGCCAGACGCCGAGGCCCATGGCGTCTGGGCCAGACGCCAAGGATTGTGGCGTTTGGTCCTGGAGTTCGAGTGGGACTCTTGCCTTTCGGGCAAAACCGACTTTGAGGAGGCTTTTGCTCCAAGTTTCGACCCCGGGGCTCAACATATAAATAGAGGGGCAGGGCTAGCACCAAAGGGACAACAAGTTGATCCACGTGATCTATTCCTTAGCCGTGTGCGGTGCCCCCTGCCACCATATACCTCGATAATACTGTAGCGGAGTTTAGGCGAAGCCCTGCTGCTGTAGTTCATCAAGATCGTCACCACGCCGTCGTGCTGACGGAACTCTTCCCCGACACTTTGCTGGATCAGAGTCCGGGGATCGTCATCGAGCTGAACGTGTGCTCGAACTCGGAGGTGTCGTAGTTTCGGTGCTTGATCGGTTGGATCGTGAAGACGTACGACTACTTCCTCTACGTCGTGTCATCGCTTCCGCAGTCGGTCTGCGTTGGGTATGTAGACAACACTCTCCCCTCGTTGCTATGCATCACATGATCCTGTGTGTGCGTAGGAAACTTTTTGAAATTACTACGAAACCCAACAGTATGCTAGGCTCGTCAAGTTATATGTTGAGCCCCGGGGTCGAAACTTGGAGCAAAAGCCTCCTCAAAGTCGGTTTTGCCCGAAAGGCAAGAGTCCCACTCGGACTCCAGGACCAAACGCCACAATCCTTGGCGTCTGGCCCAGACGCCATGGGCCTCGGCGTCTGGCCCAGGGCCAGACGCCAGGGTCTCCGGCGTTTGGCCCCCTGGCCTCTACAAAACTCCTTTTTGCACCGATCTAAAGCCTCATGGGCTTGACCCCTTGGCCTAACCATATCATCCAATATATGAATCTTTACGTCTCGACCATTTCGAGACTCCTCGTCATGTCCCCGATCTCATCCGGGACTCCGAACTCCTTCGGGTCATCAAAACATGTAAACTCATAATATAACTATCATCGTAACCTTAAGCGTGCGGACCCTACGGGTTCGAGAACAATGTAGACATGACCGAGACACGTCTCTGGTCAATAACCAATAGCGGGACCTGGATGCCCATATTGGCTCCTACATATTCTATGAAGATCTTTATCGGTCAGACCGCATAACAACATACGTTGTTCCCTTTGTCATCGGTATGTTACTTGCCCGAGATTCGATCGTCGGTATCCAATACCTAGTTCAATCTCGTTACCGGCAAGTCTCTTTACTCGTTTCGTAATACATCATCTCACAACTAACATATTAGTTGTAATGCTTGCAAGGCTTATGTGATGTGCATTACCGAGAGGGCCCAGAGATACCTCTCCGACAATCGGAGTGACAAATCCTAATCTCGAAATACGCCAACCCAACATCGACCATTGGAGACACCTGTAGTACTCCTTTATAATCACCCAGTTACGTTGTGACGTTTGGTAGTACCCAAAGTGTTCCTCCGGTAAATGGGAGTTGCATAATCTCATAGTCATAGGAACATGTATAAGTCATGAAGAAAGCAATAGCAACATACTAAACGATCAGGTGCTAAGCTAATGGAATGGGTCATGTCAATCAGATCATTCAACTAATGATGTGACCTCGTTAATCAAATAACAACTCATTGTTCATGGTCAGGAAACATAACCATCTTTGATTAACGAGCTAGTCAAGTAGAGGCATACTAGTGACACTCTGTTTGTCTATGTATTCACACATGTATTATGTTTCCGGTTAATACAATTCTAGCATGAATAATAAACATTTATCATGATATAAGGAAATAAATAATAACTTTATTATTGCCTCTAGGGCATATTTCCTTCAGTCTCCCACTTGCACTAGAGTCAATAATCTAGTTCACATCGCCATGTGATTTAACAGCAATAGTTCACATCACCATGTGATTAACACCCATACTTCACATCGCTATGTGACCAACACCCAAAGGGTTTACTAGATTCAGTAATCTAGTTCACATCGCTATGTGATTAACACCCAAGGAGTACTAAGGTGTGATCATGTTTTGCTTGTGAGAGAATCTTAGTCAACGGGTCTGCCACATTCAGATCCTTATGTATTTTGCAAATTTCTATGTCAACAATGCTCTGCATGGAGCTACTCTAGCTAATTGCTCCCACTTTCAATATGTATCTAGATCGAGACTTAGAGTCATCTAGATTAGTGTCAAACTTGCATCGGCGTAACCCTTTACGACGAACCTTTTTCCATAATCGAGAAACATATCCTTATTTCACTAAGGACAATTTTGACCGCTCTCCAGTGATCTACTCCTAGATCACTATTGTACTCCCTTGCCAAACTCAGTGGTATGGCATACAATAGATCTGGTATACAGCATGGCATACTTTATAGAACCTATGACTGAGGCATAGGGAATGACTTTCATTCTCTTTCTATTTTCTGCCGTGGTCGGGCTTTGAGTCTTACTCAACTTCACACCTTGCAACACAGGCAAGAACTCCTTCTTTGACTATTCCATTTTGAACTATTTCAAAAATTTATCAAGGTATGTATTCATTGAAAAATCTTATCAAGCGTCTTCATCTATCTATATAGATCTTGATGCTCAATGTGTAAGCAGCTTCACCAAGGTCTTTCTTTGAAAAACTTTTATTCAAGTATCCTTTCATGCTTTGCAGAATAATTCTACATTATTTCCGATCAACAATATGTCATTCACATATACTTATCAGAAATGTTGTAGTGCTCCCACTCAATTTCTTGTAAATACAGGCTTCACCGTAAGTCTGTACAAAAACTATATGCTTTGATCAACTTATCAAAGCGTATATTCCAACTCCGAGATTCTTGCACCAGTCCATAAATGGATCGCTGGAGCTTGCACACTTTGTTAGCTCCCTTTGGATCGACAAAACCTTCCGGTTGCATCATATACAACTCTTCTTCCAGAAATCCATTCAGGAATGCAGTTTTGACATCCATCTGCCAAATTTCATAATCATAAAATGCGGCAATTGCTAACATGATTCGGACAGACTTTTAAGGATCGATACGAGTAAGAAAATCTCGTCGTATTCAACACCTTGAACTTTGTCAAAAACCTTTTTCGACAAGTCTAGCTTTGTAGATAGTAACACTACTATCAACGTCCGTCTTCCTCTTGAAGATCCATTTATTCTTAATGACTCACGATCATCGGGCAAGTCAATCAAAGTCTACACTTTGTTCTCATACATGGATCATATCTCAGATTTCATGGCCTCAAGCCATTTCGTGGAATCTGGGCTCATCATTGCTTCCTCATAGTTCGTAGGTTCATCATGGTCTAGTAACATGACTTCTAGAAAAGGATTATCGTACCACTCTGGCGCGGATCTTACTCTGGTTGATCTAGGAGGTTCAGTAGTATCTTGTTCTGAAGTTTCATGATCATTATCATTAACTTCCTCACTTATTGGTGTAAGTGTCGCAGAAACAGTTTTCTGTGATGTACTACTTTCCAATAAGGGAGCAGGTACAGTTACCTCGTCAAGTTCTACTTTCCTCCCACTCACTTCTTTCGAGAGAAACTCCTTCTCAAGAAAGTTTCCGAATTTAGCAACAAAAGTCTTGCCTTCGGATCTGTGATAGAAGGTGTATCCAATAGTTTCCTTTGGATATCCTATGAAGACGCACTTCTCCGATTTGAGTTTGAGCTTATCAGGATGAAACTTTTTCATATAAGCATCGCAACCCCAAATTTAAGAAACGACAGCTTAGGTATCTTGCCAAACCATAGTTCACACGGTGTCGTCTCAACGGATTTAGATAGTGCCCTATTTAACGTGAATGCAGCTATAACTCCAAAATGATAGTGGTAGATCGGTAAGAGACATCATAGATCGCACCATATCTAATAAAGTACCGTTATGACGTTCGGACATACCATTATGCTGTGGTGTTCCATGTGGCATGAGTTTGTGAAACTATTCCACATTGTTTTAATTGAAGACCAAACTCGTAACTCAAATATTTTACCTCTGCGATCATATCGTAGAAACTTTTATTTTCTTGTCATGATGATTTTCCACTTCACTCTGAAATTCTTTGAACTGTTCAAATGTTTCAGACTTATGTTTCATCAAGTGGATATCCCCATATCTGCTCAAATCATCTGTGAAGGTCAGAAAATAATGATACCTGCTGCAAGCCTTAATATTCACCGGACCACATACATCAGTATGTATGATCTCCAATTAATCTGTTGCTTACTTCATTGTTCCGGAGAACGGCATTTTAGTCATCTTGCCCAAAAGGCATGGTTCGCAAGCATCAAGTGATTCATAATCAAGTGAGTTGTGGACGATACAAGTCATACTGCCTACCAGCATGTCATACTTTGGTTCGGCGGTATTGTTGGACGAGACGACCCGGACCAACCTTACGCGTACGCTTACGCGAGACCGGTTCCCTCGACGTGCTTTGCACAGAGATGGCTTGCGGGCGACTGCCTCTTCAACTTTGTTGAACCAAGTATGGCTACGCCCGGTCCTTGCGAAGGTTAAAACGGAGTCTATTTGACAAAATATCGTTGTGGTTTTGATGCGTAGGTGAGATTGGTTCTTACTTAAGCCCATAGCAGCCACGTAAAACAAGCAACAACAAAGTAGAGGACGTCTAACTTGTTTTTGCAGGGCATGTTGTGATGTGATATGGTCAAAGCATGATGCTGAATTTTATTGTATGAGATGATCATGTTTTGTAACCGAGTTATCGGCAACTGGCAGGAGCCATATGGTTGTCGCTTTATTGTATGCAATGCAATCGCGATGTAATGCTTTACTTTATTACTAAACGGTAGTGATAGTCGTGGAAGCATAAGATTGGCGAGACGACCACGATGCTACGATGGAGATCAAGGTGTCGCGCCGGTGATGATGGTGATCATGACGGTGCTTCGGAGATGGAGATCACAAAGCACAAGATGATGATGACCATATCATATCACTTATATTGATTGCATGTGATGTTTATCTTTTTATGCATCTTATCTTGCTTTGATTGACGGTAGCATTATAAGATGATCTCTCACTAAATTATCAAGAAGTGTTCTCCCTGAGTATGCACCGTTGCCAAAGTTCGTCCTGCCCAGACACCACGTGATGATCGGGTGTGATAAGCTCTACGTCCATCTACAACGGGTGCAAGCCAGTTTTGCACACGCGGAATACTCAGGTTAAACTTGACGAGCCTAGCATATGCAGATATGGCCTCGGAACACGGAGACCGAAAGGTCGAGCGTGAATCATATAGTAGATATGATCAACATAACGATGTTCACCATTGAAAACTACTCCATCTCACGTGATGATCGGACATGGTTTAGTTGATTTGGATCACGTGATCACTTAGAGGATTAGAGGGATGTCTATCTAAGTGGGAGTTCTTAAGTAATATGATTAAATTGAACTTAAATTTATCATGAACTTAGTCCTGGTAGTATTTTGCAAATCATGTTGTAGATCAATAGCTCGCGTTGTTGCTTCCCTGTGTTTATTTTGATATGTTCCTAGAGAAAATTGTGTTGAAAAATGTTAGTAGCAATGTTGCGGATTTGATCCGTGATCTGAGGTTAAATCCTCATTGCTGCACAGAAGAATTATGTCCTTAATGCACCGCTAGGTGACGGACCTATTGCAGGAGCAAATGCAGACGTTATGAACGTTTGGCTAGCTCAATATGATGACTACTTAATAGTTTAAGTGCACCATGCTTAACGGCTTAGAATCGGGACTTCAAAGACGTTTTGAACGTCATGGACCATATAAGATGTTCCAGGAGTTGAAGTTAATATTTCAAGCAAATACCCGAGTTGAGAGATATGAAGTCTCCAACAAGTTCTATAGCTAAAAGATGGAGGAGAATCGCTCAACTAGTGAGCATGTGCTCAGATTATCTGGGTACTACAATCGCTTGAATCAAGTGGGAGTTTATCTTCCAGATAAGATAGTGATTGACAGAATTCTCTAGTCACCATCACCAAGTTAGTAGAACTTCGTGATGAACTATAGTATGCAAGGGATGATGAAAATGATTCCCGAGCTCTTCGTGATGTTGAAATCGAGGAAGGTAGAAATCAAGAAAAACATCAAGTGTTGATGGTAGACAAGACCACTAGTTTCAAGAAAAGGGGCAGAAGGAAGAAGGGGAACTTCAAGAAGAACAGCAAGCAAGTTGCTGCTCAAGTGAAGAAGCCCAAGTCTGATCCTAAGCCTGAGACTAAGTGTTTCTACTGCAAAGGGACTGGTCACTGGAGGCGGATCTACCCCAAGTGATTAGCGGATAAGAAGGATGGCAAAGTGAACATAAGTATATTTGATATACATGTTATTGATGTGTACTTTACTAGTGTTTATCGCAAACCCTCAGTATTTGATACTAGTTCAGTTGCTAAGATTAGTAACTCGAAACGGGAGTTGCAGAATAAACAGAGACTAGTTAAGGGTGAAGTGACGATGTGTGTTGGAAGTGGTTCCAAGATTTATATGATCATCGTCACACACTCCCTATACTTTCGGGATTAGTGTTGAACCTAAATAAGTGTTATTTGGTGTTTGCGTTGAGCATGAATATGATTTGATCATGTTTATTGTAATACGATTATTCATTTAAGTAAGAGAATAAATTGTTGTTCTGTTTACATGAATAGAACCTTATATGGTTACACACCCAATGAAAATAGTTTGTTGGATCTCGATCGTAGTGATACACATAATCATAATATTGAAACCAAAAGATGCAAAGTTAATAAAGATAAGTGCAACTTGTTTGTAGCACTGCCGTTTAGGTCATATTGGTGTAAAGCGCATGAAGAAACTCCATACTGATGGAATTTTGGAATCACTTGATTATGAATCACTTGATGCTTGCGAACTGTGCCTTTTGGGCAAGATGACTAAAACTCCGTTCTCCGGAACAATGGAACGAGCTACTGACTTATTGGAAATAATACATACCAATGTATGCGATCCAATGAGTGCTGATGCTCGTGGCAAGCATCGTTGTTTTCTGACCTTCACAAGATGATTTGAGCATATATGGGTATATCTACTTGATGAAACATAAGTCTGAAATAGTTGAAAGGTTCAAAGAATTTCAGAGTGAAGTGGAAAAATCATCGTAACGAGAAAATAAAGTTTCTGCGATCTGATCGCGGAGACAAATATTTGAGTTACTAGTTTGGTCTTCAATTAAAACAATGTGGAATAGTTTCACAGCTCACGCCACCTGGAACACCACATCGTTATGGTGTGTCCGAACGTCGTAACCGCACTTTATTTGATATGGTGCGATCTATGATATCTCTTTACCACTATCGTTTTGGGGTTATGCATTAGAGACAGCTGCATTCACGTTTTAAAATAGGGCACCATCTAAATCCGTTGAGACGACACTGTATGAACTATGGTTTAGCAGTAAACCTAAGCTGTTGTTTCTTAAAGTTTGGGGCTGCGATGCTTATGTGAAAAAGTTTCATCCTGATAAGCTCGAACCCAAATCGGAGAAGTGCGTCTTCATAAAATACCCAAAGGAAATTGTTGGGTACACCTTCTATCACAGATCCGAAGGCAAGACATTCGTTGCTAAAATGGATCCTTTCCAGAGAAGGAGTTTCTCTCGAAAGAAGTGAGTGGGAGGAGAGTAGAACTTGATGAGGTAATTATACCTTCTCCCTTATTGGAAAGTAGTTCATCACAGAAATCAATTCCAGTGATTCCTACACCAATAAGTGAGGAAGTTAATGATGATGATCATCAAACTTCAGATCAAGTTACTACCAAACCTCGTAGGTCTTCCAGAGTAAGATCCGCACCAGAGTGGTACGGTAATCATGTTCTGGAAGTCATGTTACTAGACCATGATGAACCTACGAACTATGAGGAAGCAATGATGAGCCCAGATTCCACGAAATGGCTTGAGGCCATGAAATCTGAGATATGATCCATGTATGAGAACAAAGTGTAGACTTTGATTGACTTGCCCGATGATCGGTGAGTCATTAAGAATAAATGGATCTTCAAGAGGAAGACGGACGTTGATAGTAGTGTTACTATCTACAAAGCTAGACTTGTCGAAAAAGGTTTTTGACAAAGTTCAAGGTGTTGAATACGATGAGATTTTCTTACTCGTATCGATGCTTAAAAGTCTGTCCGAATCATGTTAGCAATTGCCGCATTTTATGATTATGAAATTTGGCAGATGGATGTCAAAACTGCATTCCTGAATGGATTTCTGGAAGAAGAGTTGTATATGATGCAACCAGAAGGTTTTGTCGATCCAAAGGGAGCTAACAAAGTGTGCAAGCTCCAGCGATCCATTTATGGACTGGTGCAAGAATCTCGGAGTTGGAATATATGCTTTGATAAGTTGATCAAAGCATATAGTTTTTGTACAGACTTACGGTGAAGCCTGTATTTACAAGAAATTGAGTGGGAGCACTACAACATTTCTGATAAGTATATGTGAATGACATATTGTTGATCGGAAATAATGTAGAATTATTCTGCAAAGCATGAAAGGATACTTGAATAAAAGTTTTTCAAAGAAAGACCTTGGTGAAGCTGCTTACACATTGAGCATCAAGATCTATATAGATAGATGAAGACGCTTGATAAGATTTTTCAATGAATACATACCTTGATAAATTTTTGAAATAGTTCAAAATGGAACAGTCAAAGAAGGAGTTCTTGCCTGTGTTGCAAGGTGTGAAGTTGAGTAAGACTCAAAGGCCGACCACGGCAGAAAATAGAAAGAGAATGAAAGTCATTCCCTATGCCTCAGTCATAGGTTCTATAAAGTATGCCATGCTGTATACCAGATCTATTGTATGCCATACCACTGAGTTTGGCAAGGGAGTACAATAGTGATCTAGGAGTAGATCACTGGAGAGCGGTCAAAATTGTCCTTAGTGAAATAAGGATATGTTTCTCGATTATGGAAAAAGGTTCGTCGTAAAGGGTTACGCCGATGCAAGTTTGACACTAATCTAGATGACTCTAAGTCTCGATCTAGATACATATTGAAAGTGGGAGCAATTAGCTAGAGTAGCTCCATGCAGAGCATTGTTGACATAGAAATTTGCAAAATACATAAGGATCTGAATGTGGCAGACCCGTTGACTAAGATTCTCTCACAAGCAAAACATGATCACACCTTAGTACTCCTTGGGTGTTAATCACATAGCGATGTGAACTAGATTACTGAATCTAGTAAACCCTTTGGGTGTTGGTCACATAGCGATGTGAACTATGGGTGTTAATCACATGGTGATGTAAACTATTGTTGTTAAATCACATGGCGATGTGAACTAGATTATTGACTCTAGTGCAAGTGGGAGACTGAAGGAAATATGCCCTAGAGGCAATAATAAAGTTATTATTTATTTCCTTATATCATGATAAATGTTTATTATTCATGCTAGAATTGTATTAACCGGAAACATAATACATGTGTGAATACATAGACAAACAGAGTGTCACTAGTATGCCTCTACTTGACTAGCTCGTTAATCAAAGATGGTTATGTTTCCTGACCATGAACAATGAGTTGTTATTTGATTAACGAGGTCACATCATTAGTTGAATGATCTGATTGACATGACCCATTCCATTAGCTTAGCACCTGATCGTTTAGTATGTTGCTATTGCTTTCTTCATGACTTATACATGTTCCTATGACTATGAGATTATGCAACTCCCGTTTACCGGAGGAACACTTTGGGTACTACCAAACGTCACAATGTAACTGGGTGATTATAAAGGAGTACTACAGGTGTCTCCAATGGTCGATGTTGGGTTGGCGTATTTCGAGATTAGGATTTGTCACTCCGATTGTCGGAGAGGTATCTCTGGGCCCTCTCGGTAATACACATCACATAAGCCTTGCAAGCATTACAACTAATATGTTAGTTGTGAGATGATGTATTACGGAACGAGTAAAGAGACTTGCCGGTAACGAGATTGAACTAGGTATTGGATACCGACGATCGAATCTCGGGCAAGTAACATACCGATGACAAAGGGAACAACGTATGTTGTTATGCGGTCTGACCGATAAAGATCTTCGTAGAATATGTAGGAGCCAATATGGGCATCCAGGTCCCGCTATTGGTTATTGACCAGAGACATGTCTCGGTCATGTCTACATTGTTCTCGAACCCGTAGGGTCCGCACGCTTAAGGTTACGATGACAGTTATATTATGGGTTTACATGTTTTGATGAACCGAAGGAGTTCGGAGTCCCGGATGAGATCGGGGACATGACGAGGAGTCTCGAAATGGTCGAGACGTAAAGATTCATATATTGGATGATATGGTTAGGCCAAGGGGTCAAGCCCATGAGGCTTTAGATCGGTGCAAAAAAGAGTTTTGCGGAGGCCAGGGGGCCAAACGCCGGAGACCCTGGCGTCTGGCCCTGGGCCAGACGCCGAGGCCCATGGCGTCTGGGCCAGACGCCAAGGATTGTGGCGTTTGGTCCTGGAGTCCGAGTGGGACTCTTGCCTTTCGGGCAAAACCGACTTTGAGGAGGCTTTTGCTCCAAGTTTCGACCCCGGGGCTCAACATATAAATAGAGGGGCAGGGCTAGCACCAAAGACACAACAAGTTGATCCACGTGATCTATTCCTTAGCCGTGTGCGGTGCCCCCTGCCACCATATACCTCGATAATACTGTAGCGGAGTTTAGGCGAAGCCCTGCTGCTGTAATTCATCAAGATCGTCACCACGCCGTCGTGCTGACAGAACTCTTCCCCGACACTTTGCTGGATCGGAGTTTGGGGATCGTCATCGAGCTGAACGTGTGCTCGAACTCGGAGGTGCCGTAGTTTTGGTGCTTGATCGGTTGGATCGAGAAGACGTACGACTACTTCCTCTACGTCGTGTCATCGCTTCCGCAGTCGGTCTGCGTTGGGTACGTAGACAACCCTCTCCCCTTGTTGCTATGCATCACATGATCTTGCGTGTGCGTAGGAAATTTTTTGAAATTACTACGAAACCCAACAGTGGCATCCGAGCCAGGTTATTTATGTTGATGTTATATGCACGAGTAGAACACAAGTGAGTTGTGGACGATACAAGTCATACTGCCTACCAGCATGTCATACTTTGGTTCGGCGGTATTGTTGGACAAGACGACCCGGACCAACCTTACGCGTACGCTTACGCGAGACCGGTTCCCTCGACGTGCTTTGCACAGAGATGGCTTGCGGGCGACTGCCTCTCCAACTTTAGTTGAACCAAGAATGGCTACGCCCGGTCCTTGCGAAGGTTAAAACGGAGTCTATTTGACAAACTATCGTTGTGGTTTTGATGCGTAGGTGAGATTGGTTCTTACTTAAGCCCGTAGCAGCCACGTAAAACATGCAACAACAAAGTAGAGGACGTCTAACTTGTTTTTGCAGGGCATGTTGTGATGTGATATGGTCAAAGCATGATGCTGAATTTTATTGTATGAGATGATCATGTTTTGTAACCGAGTTATCGGCAACTGGCAGGAGCCATATGGTTGTCGCTTTATTGTATGCAATGCAATCGCGATGTAATGCTTTACTTTATTACTAAACGGTAGTGATAGTCGTGGAAGCATAAGATTGGCGAGACGACCACGATGCTACGATGGAGATCAAGGTGTCGCGCCGGTGACGATGGTGATCATGACGGTGCTTCGAAGATGGAGATCACAAAGCACAAGATGATGATGACCATATCATATCACTTATATTGATTGCATGTGATGTTTATCTTTTTATACATCTTATCTTGCTTTGATTGATGGTAGCATTATAAGATGATCTCTCACTAAATTATCAAGAAGTGTTCTCCCTGAGTATGCACCGTTGCCAAAGTTCGTCGTGCCCAGACACCACGTGATGATCGGGTGTGATAAGCTCTACGTCCATCTACAACGGGTACAAGCCAGTTTTGCACACGCAGAATACTCAGGTTAAACTTGACGAGCCTAGCATATGCAGATATGGCCTCGGAACACGGAGACCGAAAGGTCGAGCGTGAATCATATAGTAGATATGATCAACATAATGATGTTCACCGATGAAACTACTCCATCTCACGTGATGATCGGACATGGTTTAGTTGATTTGGATCACGTGATCACTTAGAGGATTAGAGGGATGTCTATCTAAGTGGGAGTTCTTAAGTAATATGATTAAATTGAACTTAAATTGATCATGAACTTAGTCCTGGTAGTATTTTGCAAATCATGTTGTAGATCAATAGCTCGCGTTGTTGCTTCCCTGTGTTTATTTTGATATGTTCCTAGAGAAAATTGTGTTGAAAAATGTTAGTAGCAATGTTGCGGATTTGATCCGTGATCTGAGGTTAAATCCTCATTGCTGCACAGAAGAATTATGTCCTTAATGCACCGCTAGGTGACGGACCTATTGCAGGAGCAAATGCAGACGTTATGAACGTTTGGCTAGCTCAATATGATGACTACTTAATAGTTTAAGTGCACCATGCTTAACGGCTTAGAATCGGGACTTCAAAGACGTTTTGAATGTCATGGACCATATGAGATGTTCCAGGAGTTGAAGCTAATATTTCAAGCAAATACCCGAGTTGAGAGATATGAAGTCTCCAACAAGTTCTATAGCTAAAAGATGGAGGAGAATCGCTCAACTAGTGAGCATGTGCTCAGATTGTCTGAGTACTACAATCGCTTGAATCAAGTGGGAGTTAATCTTCCAGATAAGATAGTGATTGACAGAGTTCTCTAGTCACCATCACCAAGTTAGTAGAACTTCGTGATGAACTATGACATGCAAGGGATAACGGAAACGATTCCCAAGCTCTTCGTAATGCGGAAATTGACGAAGGTAGAAATCGAGAAAAACATCAAGTGTTGATGGTAGACAAGACCACTAGTTTCAAGAAAAGGGGCAGAAGGAAGAAGGGGAACTTCAAGAAGAACAGCAAGCAAGTTGCTGCTCAAGTGAAGAAGCCCAAGTCTGATCCTAAGCCTGAGACTAAGTGTTTCTACTGCAAAGGGACTGGTCACTGGAGGCGGATCTACCCCAAGTGATTGGCGGATAAGAAGGATGGCAAAGTGAACATAAGTATATTTGATATACATGTTATTGATGTGTACTTTACTAGTGTTTATCGCAAACCCTCAGTATTTGATACTAGTTCAGTTGCTAAGATTAGTAACTCGAAACGGGAGTTGCAGAATAAACAGAGACTAGTTAAGGGTGAAGTGACGATGTGTGTTGGAAGTGGTTCCAAGATTTATATGATCATCGTCACACACTCCCTATACTTTCTGGATTAGTGTTGAACCTAAATAAGTGTTATTTGGTGTTTGCGTTGAGCATGAATATGATTTGATCATGTTTATTGTAATACGATTATTCATTTAAGTAAGAGAATAAATTGTTGTTCTGTTTACATGAATAGAACCTTATATGGTTACACACCCAATGAAAATAGTTTGTTGGATCTCGATCGTAGTGATACACATAATCATAATATTGAAACCAAAAGATGCAAAGTTAATAATGATAACTGCAACTTGTTTGTAGCACTGCCGTTTAGGTCATATTGGTATAAAGCGCATGAAGAAACTCCATACTGATGGAATTTTGGAATCACTTGATTATGAATCACTTGATGCTTGCAAACTGTGCCTTTTGGGCAAGATGACTAAAACTCCGTTCTCCGGAACAATGGAACGAGCTACTGACTTATTGGAAATAATACATACCGATGTATGCGATCCAATGAGTGCTGATGCTCGTGGCAAGCATCGTTGTTTTCTGACCTTCACAAGATGATTTGAGCAGATATGGGTATATCTACTTGATGAAACATAAGTCTGAAATAGTTGAAAGGTTCAAAGAATTTCAGAGTGAAGTGGAAAAATCATCGTAACAAGAAAATAAAGTTTCTGCGATCTGATCGCGGAGACAAATATTTGAGTTACGAGTTTGGTCTTCAATTAAAACAATGTGGAATAGTTTCACAGCTCATGCCACCTGGAACACCACATCGTTATGGTGTGTCCGAACGTCGTAACCGCACTTTATTTGATATGGTGCGATCTATGATATCTCTTTACCACTATCGTTTTGGGGTTATGCATTAGAGACAGCTGCATTCACGTTTTAAAATAGGGCACCATCTAAATCCGTTGAGACGACACTGTATGAACTATGGTTTAGCAGTAAACCTAAGCTGTTGTTTCTTAAAGTTTGGGGCTGTGATGCTTATGTGAAAAAGTTTCATCCTGATAAGCTCGAACCCAAATCGGAGAAGTGCGTCTTCATAGAATACCCAAAGGAAATTGTTGGGTACACCTTCTATCACAGATCCGAAGGCAAGACATTCGTTGCTAAAATGGATCCTTTCTAGAGAAGGAGTTTCTCTCGAAAGAAGTGAGTGGGAGGAGAGTAGAACTTGATGAGGTAATTATAACTTCTCCCTTATTGGAAAGTAGTTCATCACAGAAATCAGTTCCAGTGATTCCTACACCAATAAGTGAGGAAGTTAATGATGATGATCATCAAACTTCAGATCAAGTTACTACCAAACCTCGTAGGTCTTCCAGAGTAAGATCCGCACCAGAGTGGTATGGTAATCATGTTCTGGAAGTCATGTTACTAGACCATGATGAACCTACGAACTATGAGGAAGCAACGATGAGCCCAGATTCCACGAAATGGCTTGAGGCCATGAAATCTGAGATATGATCCATGTATGAGAACAAAGTGTAGACTTTGATTGACTTGCCCGATGATCGGTGAGTCATTAAGAATAAATGGATCTTCAAGAGGAAGACGGACGTTGATAGTAGTGTTACTATCTACAAAGCTAGACTTGTCGAAAAAGGTTTTTGACAAAGTTCAAGGTGTTGAATACGATGAGATTTTCTTACTCGTATCGATGCTTAAAAGTCTGTCCGAATTATGTTAGCAATTGCCGCATTTTATGATTATGAAATTTGGCAGATGGATGTCAAAACTGCATTCCTGAATGGATTTCTGGAAGAAGAGTTGTATATGATGCAACCGGAAGGTTTTGTCGATCCAAAGGGAGCTAACAAAGTGTGCAAGCTCCAGCGATCCATTTATGGACTGGTGCAAGAATCTCGGAGTTGGAATATACGCTTTGATAAGTTGATCAAAGCATATAGTTTTTGTACAGACTTACGGTGAAGCCTGTATTTACAAGAAATTGAGTGGGAGCACTACAACATTTCTGATAAGTATATGTGAATGACATATTGTTGATCGGAAATAATGTAGAATTATTCTGCAAAGCAAGAAAGGATACTTGAATAAAAGTTTTTCAAAGAAAGACCTTGGTGAAGCTGCTTACACATTGAGCATCAAGATCTATATAGATAGATGAAGACGCTTGATAAGATTTTTCAATGAATACATACCTTGATAAATTTTTGAAATAGTTCAAAATGGAACAGTCAAAGAAGGAGTTCTTGCCTGTGTTGCAAGGTGTGAAGTTGAGTAAGACTCAAAGCCCGACCACGGCAGAAAATAGAAAGAGAATGAAAGTCATTCCCTATGCCTCAGTCATAGGTTCTATAAAGTATGCCATGCTGTATACCAGATCTATTGTATGCCATACCACTGAGTTTGGCAAGGGAGTACAATAGTGATCTAGGAGTAGATCACTGGAGAGCGGTCAAAATTGTCCTTAGTGGAATAAGGATATGTTTCTCGATTATGGAAAAAGGTTCGTCGTAAAGGGTTAC